>NW_027040530.1:335000-337500 GCF_037179485.1 Ochlerotatus camptorhynchus | reverse complement strand
GTCACCACCGCGCTCCAGTTCTCGGTGGTACCACACATCCTATGAACGATGTTGTCCGGACTGGTATCCGCTCCGCATATCGCTAGCATAGCGCTCGATACTGGCTCGAAACGTGGACAGGCAAACACGACGTGTTCGGCGGTCTCCTCGACACCAGCACATGTGGGGCAGGTGGGAGTACTTGCATGTCCGAACCTATGCAGGTAGCTCCTAAAGCAGCCATGGCCTGACAGGAACTGTGTCAGGTGGAAGTTTACTTCCCCATGGCGCCTGTTGACCCAGCTTGATACGGAAGGTATCAAGCGGTAAGTCCACCTCCCCTTTGTGGAGTTTTCCCACTCCAATTGCCATCTCGCGGTCGACACAACTCGCGCGTTGTTGCGCACCCCTCGAACGGTCCTCGCGTCATAACACGCCACATCCTCCTTAATGATAAGGCTGATTGGCATCATCCCTGCTATGACACAGACGGCCTCTCTCGAGATAGTGCGGTATGCACTGGCCACCCTTAAGCACATTAGCCTGTGTGTACTCTCTAATTTCTGCCTGTGGCAGTCAATATCCAGTACCGCAGCCCACGCAGGGCCGCCGTATCTGAGGATAGATACTACGACCCCAGCGAGGAGCCTGCGCTTACTGGCATTCACTGCCGAGCTGTTTGACATCATACGGGATAATGCCCCCACAGCCATAGACGCTCTCTTGCAGGCGTACTCGACGTGGCAGCCGAAGCTGAGCTTATCGTCGAGCATGACCCCCAAGAGTTTTAGAGAGCGCACAGACCTAATTGTGCTTCCGCCGACTGTCAACGTTGCATGCTGTACTGACATGCGATTGTTGACTACGACCACTTCCGTCTTGTGATGGGCGAGCTCCAGTTTCCTGGTTCTCATCCATTCCTCCACAAGCCTGACGCAGTGGGCCGCTGTCAGCTCTACCTCCTCGAGGGATTCCCCGCAGACTACCAGCGTGACATCGTCGGCAAAACCTACAATTTTCACGCCTACCGGGAATTTTATCCTCAACAGTCCATCGTACATGACGTTCCATAACACCGGGCCCAGGATGGAGCCTTGTGGCACACCTGCGGTGACTCTAACGCATTTTTCGCCATCTTCTGTGTCGTACGTCAACACACGATTCTGGAAGTAGCTTTCCAGAATCTTATACAGCCCTCCGGGAATTTGGAGCTGGTGTAGCGAGCGGGCTATCGCCCCCCAGCACGCGCTGTTGAACGCGTTCTTCACGTCTAAGGTTAGCACCGCGCAGTAGCGAATGCCCCTTCGTTTCCGATGGACCACCTCTGCCGTCTGGATGACGTCGCGGATGGCGTCCACCGTGGATCTGCCCTTTCGGAACCCGTACTGGCTGCTTGACAGGCCGTCTACACCTTCGGTGTAGGCCGACAGCCTGTTGAGGATGACCCTCTCAAGCAGTTTCCCAGTGGTGTCCAGCAAACAGATGGGTCTGTATGCTGACGGGTCCCCAGGGGGTTTTCCTGGCTTCGGAAGCAGCACCAGCTTCTGCCGCTTCCACGCGTCTGGGAAGACGCCTACGTCCAGACAAGTCTGAAAAACAGAACGGAACATGTCTGGATTTTCCGCAACGGCCGCCCTCAGAGCCACAACCGGGATCCCATCTGGGCCCGGGGCCTTGCCCACCACCAGCGACCTGGCAATACCGCCAAGTTCTCTGTTCGTCACTCTAGACACTTCTCCCTGATCCGCGCCTGGGATCCGCGGACAGGAGTCTACGTCCCTACGCGGGAACAGGAACCCAACGATCGGAGCCAGTACCGATGGTGATCTCTCCGGGGGTGCCGTCACGCCGCGGGTCTTTGCCATGACCACTTTGTAAGCATCCCCCATGGGGTTCGTGTTGGCGCTTTGGCATAGGCTGTCAAAGCACGCGCGCTTGCGTCTGGCGATCTCTTTATTGAGGGCTGCCTTAGCCGCTCGGAGAGCGACGCGGCGTTCCTCGCGAGATTCAGTCGTACGAGCTCGTTGCATCCTCCTTCTCGCCTGGAGGCAAGACGCCCTGAGGATAGCAATCGACTCGCTCCACCAGTACACCGGTCTGTGGCCATGCCTGGGATAGGCTCTCCTAGGCATGGTTGTATCGCACGCCCTTGTCAGTGCTGCTACCAGTTCTTCCCCCGTCAGATCCGGGGTTATTCGCTCCCGCCTCAGTGCTTCGCCGAAGACCTCCTCCTCGAAGAACGACGTCCGCCAGCCTCGAGCGCAGGAAGAATTTCCTCCTGCCACTCGCCTCTCACCTGGCTCCACACTGTACCGAATCGCCTGATGGTCACTATGGGTGTAACCCTCATCGACCCTCCAGTGTAGGTTGCCCTCCAAACTCGGGCTGCAGTATGTCACGTCGATGACGGATTCTGCACCATTCCTTCTGTAGGTACTGACCGAGCCGGTGTTGGATAGTACAACGTCCAGCTTGGCCATTGCCTCCAGTAGAATGCATCCTCTCTGGTTGGTGTGGTGGC
>NW_027040530.1:322500-325000 GCF_037179485.1 Ochlerotatus camptorhynchus | reverse complement strand
AAAAAAAAGACAAGTCCACCAAAACCAAACCAAGGCAAACTTGATGGGGACTTCTCTCGCCTCGCCTGAGTGTTTGACTATTGACTATTGATTGCATACTTTTAGGCGCCATGGGACTTAATGCAGAAAAGAGAAGTCCACACACCAAGGCCTATAACCAAGGCCATGATGGGGACTTCTCTTCTCATACACAACACACACACACGTCTCGACGGACGCGCGCGCTCACCACCATGATGATGATGAGCGCGCGGCCGGATGATAACCACCGCACCGCACTCGCGCGCCGCCGCCACCACCAGCACACAACACACTTCGTGGGCCGTGGGGGGCGCGCAACCTCCAAGCAAGGGAAATCTTTTTTTTTTTTTTTTTTTTTTTTTTTTTTTTTTTTATACAGGGGGGAATCTGCTCACAGACACCTGAGAAGGAACTCAGGGTGTGGGGATGGGAGAATTTCACTCCCGACCCACTAAACCTTACCCTGTGCGCTTGGCCCTTGGCCTCCCCGGAACCGCCCGAAGGCATTACTTCGTGGGAGGGGCCGCTGTAGCGCTATGGCGCCTCTCTAGCAATACTCTAACGATCTGGTCGGGCAGTAGGTAACTGCTGCTCGGCTCGCCACTGTCGTTGTAATACCGAAACTATGTGGGTGACCGCAGTCACCACCGCGCTCCAGTTCTCGGTGGTACCACACATCCTATGAACGATGTTGTCCGGACTGGTATCCGCTCCGCATATCGCTAGCATAGCGCTCGATACTGGCTCGAAACGTGGACAGGCAAACACGACGTGTTCGGCGGTCTCCTCGACGCCAGCACATGTGGGGCAGGTGGGAGTACTTGCATGTCCGAACCTATGCAGGTAGCTCCTAAAGCAGCCATGGCCTGACAGGAACTGTGTCAGGTGGAAGTTTACTTCCCCATGGCGCCTGTTGACCCAGCTTGATACGGAAGGTATCAAGCGGTAAGTCCACCTCCCCTTTGTGGAGTTTTCCCACTCCAATTGCCATCTCGCGGTCGACACAACTCGCGCGTTGTTGCGCACCCCTCGAACGGTCCTCGCGTCATAACACGCCACATCCTCCTTAATGATAAGGCTGATTGGCATCATCCCTGCTATGACACAGACGGCCTCTCTCGAGATAGTGCGGTATGCACTGGCCACCCTTAAGCACATTAGCCTGTGTGTACTCTCTAATTTCTGCCTGTGGCAGTCAATATCCAGTACCGCAGCCCACGCAGGGCCGCCGTATCTGAGGATAGATACTACGACCCCAGCGAGGAGCCTGCGCTTACTGGCATTCACTGCCGAGCTGTTTGACATCATACGGGATAATGCCCCCACAGCCATAGACGCTCTCTTGCAGGCGTACTCGACGTGGCAGCCGAAGCTGAGCTTATCGTCGAGCATGACCCCCAAGAGTTTTAGAGAGCGCACAGACCTAATTGTGCTTCCGCCGACTGTCAACGTTGCATGCTGTACTGACATGCGATTGTTGACTACGACCACTTCCGTCTTGTGATGGGCGAGCTCCAGTTTCCTGGTTCTCATCCATTCCTCCACAAGCCTGACGCAGTGGGCCGCTGTCAGCTCTACCTCCTCGAGGGATTCCCCGCAGACTACCAGCGTGACATCGTCGGCAAAACCTACAATTTTCACGCCTACCGGGAATTTTATCCTCAACAGTCCATCGTACATGACGTTCCATAACACCGGGCCCAGGATGGAGCCTTGTGGCACACCTGCGGTGACTCTAACGCATTTTTCGCCATCTTCTGTGTCGTACGTCAACACACGATTCTGGAAGTAGCTTTCCAGAATCTTATACAGCCCTCCGGGAATTTGGAGCTGGTGTAGCGAGCGGGCAATCGCCCCCCAGCACGCGCTGTTGAACGCGTTTTTCACGTCTAAGGTTAGCACCGCGCAGTAGCGAATGCCCCTTCGTTTCCGATGGACCACCTCTGCCGTCTGGATGACGTCGCGGATGGCGTCCACCGTGGATCTGCCCTTTCGAAACCCGTACTGGCTGCTTGACAGGCCGTCTACACCTTCGGTGTAGGCCGACAGCCTGTTGAGGATGACCCTCTCAAGCAGTTTCCCAGTGGTGTCCAGCAAACAGATGGGTCTGTATGCTGACGGGTCCCCAGGGGGTTTTCCTGGCTTCGGAAGCAGCACCAGCTTCTGCCGCTTCCACGCGTCTGGGAAGACGCCTACGTCCAGACAAGTCTGAAAAACAGAACGGAACATGTCTGGATTTTCCGCAACGGCCGCCCTCAGAGCCACAACCGGGATCCCATCTGGGCCCGGGGCCTTGCCCACCACCAGCGACCTGGCAATACCGCCAAGTTCACTGTTCGTCACTCTAGACACTTCTCCCTGATCCGCGCCTGGGATCCGCGGCCAGGAGTCTACGTCCCTACGCGGGAACAGGAACCCAACGATCGGAGCCAGTACCGCTGGTGATCTCTCCGGAGGTGCCGTCACGCCGCGGGTCTTT
>NW_027040530.1:302500-312500 GCF_037179485.1 Ochlerotatus camptorhynchus | reverse complement strand
TTGAACCAAAACATGAATCTGAAAAAAATGCACATTAGGCCGTAGGGAAATACAGCTGGGGTCCCGCCAAGCCATCTCACCCATGCCAGAGCTGATCCCATCGGCCTATACTGGTCTCAGGCCGAGGGACACACTCCACTCTGCGGCTCAACTCAGCCAATTGTACCATCCACTCTGCGGCTCAACTCAGTCAGTTGAACCAAAACATGAATCTGAAAAAAATGCACATTAGGCCGTAGGGAAATACAGCTGGGGTCCCGCCAAGCCATCTCACCCATGCCAGAGCTGATCCCATCGGCCTATACTGGTCTCAGGCCGAGGGACACACTCCACTCTGCGGCTCAACTCAGCCAATTGTACCATCCACTCTGCGGCTCAACTCAGTCAGTTGAACCAAAACATGAATCTGAAAAAAATGCATATTAGGCCGTAGGGAAATACAGCTGGGGTCCCGCCAAGCCATCTCACCCATGCCAGAGCTGATCCCATCGGCCTATACTGGTCTCAGGCCGAGGGACACACTCCACTCTGCGGCTCAACTCAGCCAATTGTACCATCCACTCTGCGGCTCAACTCAGTCAATTGTACCAAAGCATGAATCTGAAAAAAATGCACATTAGGCCGTAGGGAAATACAGCTGGGGTCCCGCCAAGCCATCTCACCCATGCCAGAGCTGATCCCATCGGCCTATACTGGTCTCAGGCCGAGGGACACACTCCACTCTGCTTTAGTTAGTCTTACGACGGTCTACGAATTTCACCTCTCGCGCCGTAATACTAATGCCCCCAACTACTTCTGTTAATCATTACCTCTTGATCTGGATTACAAACCAATGAATATTAAGACCGAGGTCATATTCCATTATTCCATGCAAGATTATTCTCGGCCGTAGGATAGCCTGCTTAGAGCACTCTAATTTGTTCAAGGTAATAGCAGCTGGGCTTGTGGAGAATACACTGCACCCGATGAAAGGCATCAGCGCCACACTACGCGCGGCCGCCGAAACGACCGGCGCACCCAGTCTTATAGTCGCAACAATCCAGTGACCTACTGCCATCATTAGGAGTAGCACCCGTGTTGGACAAGAATAAACTTCGAACGTTTTAACCGCAACAATTTTAATATACGCTAGTGGAGCTGGAATTACCGCGGCTGCTGGCACCAGACTTGCCCTCCACTGGATCCTTGTTGAAGGATTTATGCTCAACTCATTCCAATTATAAGACATCATAAAAGAGTCTTATATTGTTATTTCTCGTCACTACCTCCCCGTGCCGGGATTGGGTAATTTACGCGCCTGCTGCCTTCCTTGGATGTGGTAGCCATTTCTCAGGCTCCCTCTCCGGAATCGAACCCTGATTCCCCGTTACCCGTTGCAACCATGGTAGTCCTCTATACTACCATCAATAGTTGATAGGGCAGATATTTGAAAGATCCGTCGTCGGTGCGAGACCATACGATCAACAAAATTATCCAGATTTCAACTTCAGCGTCACGGAGGACGATTGGTTTGACTAATAATTGCACAGGTTCCGCGAGGTTCCTGCATTTTGCATGTATTAGCTCTAGATTTTCCACAGTTATCCAAGTAACTAGGTAAATGATCTTGTAAATTATAGCTGTTATACTGAGCCTTATGCGGTTTCACATTAAATCTGTTTGTACTTAGACATGCATGGCTTAACCTTTGAGACAAGCGTATATTACTGGTAGGATCAACCAGAATTCTCGTCGTCGTATAGTGAGTGAGCGGGATTTTCTCTCGGGGTGAACGCCGCGCCGGGCTTCAGACCTCTTTGAAAACTAGCATCAGCCTCTCTAGGGCCTACGAGCGAGCGAGTGTGTGCGCGAAGCACCCCTCGGTATCGTCATATGTATATATTCGATCGTCCAACCTCACCACAACGTTTCACCTTTTTTGTTATCTTCGTTCCTCGTGCCGTATGATGCACGGCCAGCCGTCGCCGCCACCACGCCGGGTGCGGCGAGCGAGTGTGCCGTCCAAGCAATACACTGGCAAAAGATTTCCATTTCGTCCTCTCGCTATTCTCCGGGGGAGATTAGTGTGTGCTGGTCATAATACCTGCTACGAGCGCTATCCTTCTATCATAGCGTGGTAGCCGTATGGCATTCATGCAAGTCGAACCTCGTCGTGAACCCTCCTCCTCCCTCGTACACACACGCTGGCCACACACAGAGCGATGCGATGCGATGCGATGATGATGATAGGTGACCGTCTCACCGTCGCACCTCGCCCATCGCGCTCTACGTGTAGTGTGTGCTGCCGGACCGACCAGCCGACCGACCGACTGTGGGAAGTACAAGCCGCAGCAGATTCCTGTTCGTCGTGTAAGGCTTTTTCACTCGAAACTCATTTTGCTTCCGCTCATACTACCCTCCCTATAGGTACTTTTTGGTCAAAAAGTAGCCCCGGCAATCCGGCGAGAGGAAGCAGTTTGGCCGACGAGCCTTACTGACTGACTGACTGTACACTCTACCCCGGGTCTTGCGCCATGGCTCACCTGCGGCTCAACTCAGTCAGTTGAACCAAAGCATGAATCTGAAAAAAATGCACATTAGGCCGTAGGGAAATACAGCTGGGGTCCCGCCAAGCCATCTCACCCATGCCAGAGCTGATCCCATCGGCCTATACTGGTCTCAGGCCGAGGGACACACTCCACTCTGCGGCTCAACTCAGCCAATTGTACCATCCACTCTGCGGCTCAACTCAGTCAATTGTACCAAAGCATGAATCTGAAAAAAATGCACATTAGGCCGTAGGGAAATACAGCTGGGGTCCCGCCAAGCCATCTCACCCATGCCAGAGCTGATCCCATCGGCCTATACTGGTCTCAGGCCGAGGGACACACTCCACTCTGCGGCTCAACTCAGCCAATTGTACCATCCACTCTGCGGCTCAACTCAGTCAGTTGAACCAAAACATGAATCTGAAAAAAATGCACATTAGGCCGTAGGGAAATACAGCTGGGGTCCCGCCAAGCCATCTCACCCATGCCAGAGCTGATCCCATCGGCCTATACTGGTCTCAGGCCGAGGGACACACTCCACTCTGCGGCTCAACTCAGCCAATTGTACCATCCACTCTGCGGCTCAACTCAGTCAGTTGAACCAAAACATGAATCTGAAAAAAATGCACATTAGGCCGTAGGGAAATACAGCTGGGGTCCCGCCAAGCCATCTCACCCATGCCAGAGCTGATCCCATCGGCCTATACTGGTCTCAGGCCGAGGGACACACTCCACTCTGCGGCTCAACTCAGCCAATTGTACCATCCACTCTGCGGCTCAACTCAGTCAGTTGAACCAAAACATGAATCTGAAAAAAATGCATATTAGGCCGTAGGGAAATACAGCTGGGGTCCCGCCAAGCCATCTCACCCATGCCAGAGCTGATCCCATCGGCCTATACTGGTCTCAGGCCGAGGGACACACTCCACTCTGCGGCTCAACTCAGCCAATTGTACCATCCACTCTGCGGCTCAACTCAGTCAATTGTACCAAAGCATGAATCTGAAAAAAATGCACATTAGGCCGTAGGGAAATACAGCTGGGGTCCCGCCAAGCCATCTCACCCATGCCAGAGCTGATCCCATCGGCCTATACTGGTCTCAGGCCGAGGGACACACTCCACTCTGCGGCTCAACTCAGCCAATTGTACCATCCACTCTGCGGCTCAACTCAGTCAGTTGAACCAAAACATGAATCTGAAAAAAATGCACATTAGGCCGTAGGGAAATACAGCTGGGGTCCCGCCAAGCCATCTCACCCATGCCAGAGCTGATCCCATCGGCCTATACTGGTCTCAGGCCGAGGGACACACTCCACTCTGCGGCTCAACTCAGCCAATTGTACCATCCACTCTGCGGCTCAACTCAGTCAGTTGAACCAAAACATGAATCTGAAAAAAATGCACATTAGGCCGTAGGGAAATACAGCTGGGGTCCCGCCAAGCCATCTCACCCATGCCAGAGCTGATCCCATCGGCCTATACTGGTCTCAGGCCGAGGGACACACTCCACTCTGCGGCTCAACTCAGCCAATTGTACCATCCACTCTGCGGCTCAACTCAGTCAGTTGAACCAAAACATGAATCTGAAAAAAATGCATATTAGGCCGTAGGGAAATACAGCTGGGGTCCCGCCAAGCCATCTCACCCATGCCAGAGCTGATCCCATCGGCCTATACTGGTCTCAGGCCGAGGGACACACTCCACTCTGCGGCTCAACTCAGCCAATTGTACCATCCACTCTGCGGCTCAACTCAGTCAATTGTACCAAAGCATGAATCTGAAAAAAATGCACATTAGGCCGTAGGGAAATACAGCTGGGGTCCCGCCAAGCCATCTCACCCATGCCAGAGCTGATCCCATCGGCCTATACTGGTCTCAGGCCGAGGGACACACTCCACTCTGCTTTAGTTAGTCTTACGACGGTCTACGAATTTCACCTCTCGCGCCGTAATACTAATGCCCCCAACTACTTCTGTTAATCATTACCTCTTGATCTGGATTACAAACCAATGAATATTAAGACCGAGGTCATATTCCATTATTCCATGCAAGATTATTCTCGGCCGTAGGATAGCCTGCTTAGAGCACTCTAATTTGTTCAAGGTAATAGCAGCTGGGCTTGTGGAGAATACACTGCACCCGATGAAAGGCATCAGCGCCACACTACGCGCGGCCGCCGAAACGACCGGCGCACCCAGTCTTATAGTCGCAACAATCCAGTGACCTACTGCCATCATTAGGAGTAGCACCCGTGTTGGACAAGAATAAACTTCGAACGTTTTAACCGCAACAATTTTAATATACGCTAGTGGAGCTGGAATTACCGCGGCTGCTGGCACCAGACTTGCCCTCCACTGGATCCTTGTTGAAGGATTTATGCTCAACTCATTCCAATTATAAGACATCATAAAAGAGTCTTATATTGTTATTTCTCGTCACTACCTCCCCGTGCCGGGATTGGGTAATTTACGCGCCTGCTGCCTTCCTTGGATGTGGTAGCCATTTCTCAGGCTCCCTCTCCGGAATCGAACCCTGATTCCCCGTTACCCGTTGCAACCATGGTAGTCCTCTATACTACCATCAATAGTTGATAGGGCAGATATTTGAAAGATCCGTCGTCGGTGCGAGACCATACGATCAACAAAATTATCCAGATTTCAACTTCAGCGTCACGGAGGACGATTGGTTTGACTAATAATTGCACAGGTTCCGCGAGGTTCCTGCATTTTGCATGTATTAGCTCTAGATTTTCCACAGTTATCCAAGTAACTAGGTAAATGATCTTGTAAATTATAGCTGTTATACTGAGCCTTATGCGGTTTCACATTAAATCTGTTTGTACTTAGACATGCATGGCTTAACCTTTGAGACAAGCGTATATTACTGGTAGGATCAACCAGAATTCTCGTCGTCGTATAGTGAGTGAGCGGGATTTTCTCTCGGGGTGAACGCCGCGCCGGGCTTCAGACCTCTTTGAAAACTAGCATCAGCCTCTCTAGGGCCTACGAGCGAGCGAGTGTGTGCGCGAAGCACCCCTCGGTATCGTCATATGTATATATTCGATCGTCCAACCTCACCACAACGTTTCACCTTTTTTGTTATCTTCGTTCCTCGTGCCGTATGATGCACGGCCAGCCGTCGCCGCCACCACGCCGGGTGCGGCGAGCGAGTGTGCCGTCCAAGCAATACACTGGCAAAAGATTTCCATTTCGTCCTCTCGCTATTCTCCGGGGGAGATTAGTGTGTGCTGGTCATAATACCTGCTACGAGCGCTATCCTTCTATCATAGCGTGGTAGCCGTATGGCATTCATGCAAGTCGAACCTCGTCGTGAACCCTCCTCCTCCCTCGTACACACACGCTGGCCACACACAGAGCGATGCGATGCGATGCGATGATGATGATAGGTGACCGTCTCACCGTCGCACCTCGCCCATCGCGCTCTACGTGTAGTGTGTGCTGCCGGACCGACCAGCCGACCGACCGACTGTGGGAAGTACAAGCCGCAGCAGATTCCTGTTCGTCGTGTAAGGCTTTTTCACTCGAAACTCATTTTGCTTCCGCTCATACTACCCTCCCTATAGGTACTTTTTGGTCAAAAAGTAGCCCCGGCAATCCGGCGAGAGGAAGCAGTTTGGCCGACGAGCCTTACTGACTGACTGACTGTACACTCTACCCCGGGTCTTGCGCCATGGCTCACCTGCGGCTCAACTCAGTCAGTTGAACCAAAACATGAATCTGAAAAAAATGCACATTAGGCCGTAGGGAAATACAGCTGGGGTCCCGCCAAGCCATCTCACCCATGCCAGAGCTGATCCCATCGGCCTATACTGGTCTCAGGCCGAGGGACACACTCCACTCTGCGGCTCAACTCAGCCAATTGTACCATCCACTCTGCGGCTCAACTCAGTCAATTGTACCAAAGCATGAATCTGAAAAAAAATGCACATTAGGCCGTAGGGAAATACAGCTGGGGTCCCGCCAAGCCATCTCACCCATGCCAGAGCTGATCCCATCGGCCTATACTGGTCTCAGGCCGAGGGACACACTCCACTCTGCGGCTCAACTCAGCCAATTGTACCATCCACTCTGCGGCTCAACTCAGTCAGTTGAACCAAAACATGAATCTGAAAAAAATGCACATTAGGCCGTAGGGAAATACAGCTGGGGTCCCGCCAAGCCATCTCACCCATGCCAGAGCTGATCCCATCGGCCTATACTGGTCTCAGGCCGAGGGACACACTCCACTCTGCGGCTCAACTCAGCCAATTGTACCATCCACTCTGCGGCTCAACTCAGTCAGTTGAACCAAAACATGAATCTGAAAAAAATGCACATTAGGCCGTAGGGAAATACAGCTGGGGTCCCGCCAAGCCATCTCACCCATGCCAGAGCTGATCCCATCGGCCTATACTGGTCTCAGGCCGAGGGACACACTCCACTCTGCGGCTCAACTCAGCCAATTGTACCATCCACTCTGCGGCTCAACTCAGTCAGTTGAACCAAAACATGAATCTGAAAAAAATGCATATTAGGCCGTAGGGAAATACAGCTGGGGTCCCGCCAAGCCATCTCACCCATGCCAGAGCTGATCCCATCGGCCTATACTGGTCTCAGGCCGAGGGACACACTCCACTCTGCGGCTCAACTCAGCCAATTGTACCATCCACTCTGCGGCTCAACTCAGTCAATTGTACCAAAGCATGAATCTGAAAAAATGCACATTAGGCCGTAGGGAAATACAGCTGGGGTCCCGCCAAGCCATCTCACCCATGCCAGAGCTGATCCCATCGGCCTATACTGGTCTCAGGCCGAGGGACACACTCCACTCTGCGGCTCAACTCAGCCAATTGTACCATCCACTCTGCGGCTCAACTCAGTCAGTTGAACCAAAACATGAATCTGAAAAAAATGCACATTAGGCCGTAGGGAAATACAGCTGGGGTCCCGCCAAGCCATCTCACCCATGCCAGAGCTGATCCCATCGGCCTATACTGGTCTCAGGCCGAGGGACACACTCCACTCTGCGGCTCAACTCAGCCAATTGTACCATCCACTCTGCGGCTCAACTCAGTCAGTTGAACCAAAGCATGAATCTGAAAAAAATGCACATTAGGCCGTAGGGAAATACAGCTGGGGTCCCGCCAAGCCATCTCACCCATGCCAGAGCTGATCCCATCGGCCTATACTGGTCTCAGGCCGAGGGACACACTCCACTCTGCGGCTCAACTCAGCCAATTGTACCATCCACTCTGCGGCTCAACTCAGTCAGTTGAACCAAAACATGAATCTGAAAAAAATGCACATTAGGCCGTAGGGAAATACAGCTGGGGTCCCGCCAAGCCATCTCACCCATGCCAGAGCTGATCCCATCGGCCTATACTGGTCTCAGGCCGAGGGACACACTCCACTCTGCGGCTCAACTCAGCCAATTGTACCATCCACTCTGCGGCTCAACTCAGTCAATTGTACCAAAGCATGAATCTGAAAAAAATGCACATTAGGCCGTAGGGAAATACAGCTGGGGTCCCGCCAAGCCATCTCACCCATGCCAGAGCTGATCCCATCGGCCTATACTGGTCTCAGGCCGAGGGACACACTCCACTCTGCGGCTCAACTCAGCCAATTGTACCATCCACTCTGCGGCTCAACTCAGTCAGTTGAACCAAAACATGAATCTGAAAAAAATGCACATTAGGCCGTAGGGAAATACAGCTGGGGTCCCGCCAAGCCATCTCACCCATGCCAGAGCTGATCCCATCGGCCTATACTGGTCTCAGGCCGAGGGACACACTCCACTCTGCGGCTCAACTCAGCCAATTGTACCATCCACTCTGCGGCTCAACTCAGTCAGTTGAACCAAAACATGAATCTGGAAAAAATACACATTAGGCCGTAGGGAAATACAGCTGGGGTCCCGCCAAGCCATCTCACCCATGCCAGAGCTGATCCCATCGGCCTATACTGGTCTCAGGCCGAGGGACACACTCCACTCTGCGGCTCAACTCAGCCAATTGTACCATCCACTCTGCGGCTCAACTCAGCCAATTGTGCCAACACATGAAATTGGCAAAAATGTGTGGTTGATATTAATCTAGATTAGGCCGTATGCAAATGCAGCTGCGGTCCCGCCAAGCCATCTGGCACATGCTACAGGTCATTCCATCGACCTAAGCTGGATACAGGCCGAGGGACACCATCGCCACTTGACTGCTCAACTCAGCCAATTGTGCCCATCGCCACTTGACTGCTCAACTCAGCCAATTGTGCCAACACATGAAATTGGCAAAAATGTGTGGTTGATATTAATCTAGATTAGGCCGTATGCAAATGCAGCTGCGGTCCCGCCAAGCCATCTGGCACATGCTACAGGTCATTCCATCGACCTAAGCTGGATACAGGCCGAGGGACACCATCGCCACTTGACTGCTCAACTCAGCCAATTGTGCCCATCGCCACTTGACTGCTCAACTCAGCCAATTGTGCCAACACATGAAATTGGCAAAAATGTGTGGTTGATATTAATCTAGATTAGGCCGTATGCAAATGCAGCTGCGGTCCCGCCAAGATGGTCACAGGCCGAGGGACACCGATCCCGAGAGCAGCACCGAGTACCGCGGGTTGGTGGCATGGCATATGAATGCAGTATTGGTCGATGGGAAATGTCAACTGGTACCTAGCAAGTCAACTGGTACCTAGCCACGGTCAATCTCACGGACACCAACCCCGACGACGACAGCAGGTAGGTATATTTTCTTTTTTTCAGGTGCAGCAGGTAGGTATATTTTCTTTTTTTCAGGTGCAGCAGGTAAGTATATTTTCTTTTTTTCAGGTGCAGCAGGTAAGTATATTTTCTTTTTATAGGTTTATTTCATTTATTTATTTAGCAACACAATTATTCTCCCCCCATACCACTGTCATGCAAGCGAGCTATGCCGAACATAGCCGGGGGATGAATAAGGTCGATGTGCCCAGTTAAAAATACATTGTCCTCATCGGCCATGTGACGGGCAGCCGAGATAGCGTAGGCTATCGAGCTATTAAGCCATGGCCAGCTAAGCTGCCTTCCAACATCATGGACCACCGTCACCCAACACCCTACCGCATGTGCTATTATCAGACGTTGTTCATGGCCGAGGTCGCTCAGGCGTTTCCTGCGGTAGGTTGTTGGGTACAACGCCACAAGCAGTTTCCTGATGAAGGTTGGCAGCATCTGACGTTGCGCGCACCGGCCCAGTACCGCATCAAAGTGATGCTGGAGGCATCCCGGCATCCAGTCACGGTTCATCAACGATTGTGCCACGAACTCAGGATAGGGAATTGCTGGCTGCTGGTAGCGCTGCAATAAATAGAAAAGGTAAGTATTAGTTAAGTTAGGATTAGTTTAGGTTAAGTTAGGCTTAGTTTACTCACCGCGATGGGCTGCTCCACTGACTGGCGCACGTTCTGCTGCTCGCTGAGCCGAGCAATCT
>NW_027040530.1:285000-292500 GCF_037179485.1 Ochlerotatus camptorhynchus | reverse complement strand
CAAGCCATCTCACCCATGCCAGAGCTGATCCCATCGGCCTATACTGGTCTCAGGCCGAGGGACACACTCCACTCTGCGGCTCAACTCAGCCAATTGTACCATCCACTCTGCGGCTCAACTCAGTCAGTTGAACCAAAACATGAATCTGAAAAAAATGCACATTAGGCCGTAGGGAAATACAGCTGGGGTCCCGCCAAGCCATCTCACCCATGCCAGAGCTGATCCCATCGGCCTATACTGGTCTCAGGCCGAGGGACACACTCCACTCTGCGGCTCAACTCAGCCAATTGTACCATCCACTCTGCGGCTCAACTCAGTCAGTTGAACCAAAACATGAATCTGAAAAAAATGCACATTAGGCCGTAGGGAAATACAGCTGGGGTCCCGCCAAGCCATCTCACCCATGCCAGAGCTGATCCCATCGGCCTATACTGGTCTCAGGCCGAGGGACACACTCCACTCTGCGGCTCAACTCAGCCAATTGTACCATCCACTCTGCGGCTCAACTCAGTCAGTTGAACCAAAACATGAATCTGAAAAAATGCATATTAGGCCGTAGGGAAATACAGCTGGGGTCCCGCCAAGCCATCTCACCCATGCCAGAGCTGATCCCATCGGCCTATACTGGTCTCAGGCCGAGGGACACACTCCACTCTGCGGCTCAACTCAGCCAATTGTACCATCCACTCTGCGGCATAACTCAGTCAATTGTACCAAAGCATGAATCTGAAAAAATGCACATTAGGCCGTAGGGAAATACAGCTGGGGTCCCGCCAAGCCATCTCACCCATGCCAGAGCTGATCCCATCGGCCTATACTGGTCTCAGGCCGAGGGACACACTCCACTCTGCGGCTCAACTCAGCCAATTGTACCATCCACTCTGCGGCTCAACTCAGTCAGTTGAACCAAAACATGAATCTGAAAAAAATGCACATTAGGCCGTAGGGAAATACAGCTGGGGTCCCGCCAAGCCATCTCACCCATGCCAGAGCTGATCCCATCGGCCTATACTGGTCTCAGGCCGAGGGACACACTCCACTCTGCGGCTCAACTCAGCCAATTGTACCATCCACTCTGCGGCTCAACTCAGTCAATTGTACCAAAGCATGAATCTGAAAAAAAATGCACATTAGGCCGTAGGGAAATACAGCTGGGGTCCCGCCAAGCCATCTCACCCATGCCAGAGCTGATCCCATCGGCCTATACTGGTCTCAGGCCGAGGGACACACTCCACTCTGCGGCTCAACTCAGCCAATTGTACCATCCACTCTGCGGCTCAACTCAGTCAGTTGAACCAAAACATGAATCTGAAAAAAATGCACATTAGGCCGTAGGGAAATACAGCTGGGGTCCCGCCAAGCCATCTCACCCATGCCAGAGCTGATCCCATCGGCCTATACTGGTCTCAGGCCGAGGGACACACTCCACTCTGCGGCTCAACTCAGCCAATTGTACCATCCACTCTGCGGCTCAACTCAGTCAGTTGAACCAAAACATGAATCTGGAAAAAATACACATTAGGCCGTAGGGAAATACAGCTGGGGTCCCGCCAAGCCATCTCACCCATGCCAGAGCTGATCCCATCGGCCTATACTGGTCTCAGGCCGAGGGACACACTCCACTCTGCGGCTCAACTCAGCCAATTGTACCATCCACTCTGCGGCTCAACTCAGCCAATTGTGCCAACACATGAAATTGGCAAAAATGTGTGGTTGATATTAATCTAGATTAGGCCGTATGCAAATGCAGCTGCGGTCCCGCCAAGCCATCTGGCACATGCTACAGGTCATTCCATCGACCTAAGCTGGATACAGGCCGAGGGACACCATCGCCACTTGACTGCTCAACTCAGCCAATTGTGCCCATCGCCACTTGACTGCTCAACTCAGCCAATTGTGCCAACACATGAAATTGGCAAAAATGTGTGGTTGATATTAATCTAGATTAGGCCGTATGCAAATGCAGCTGCGGTCCCGCCAAGCCATCTGGCACATGCTACAGGTCATTCCATCGACCTAAGCTGGATACAGGCCGAGGGACACCATCGCCACTTGACTGCTCAACTCAGCCAATTGTGCCCATCGCCACTTGACTGCTCAACTCAGCCAATTGTGCCAACACATGAAATTGGCAAAAATGTGTGGTTGATATTAATCTAGATTAGGCCGTATGCAAATGCAGCTGCGGTCCCGCCAAGATGGTCACAGGCCGAGGGACACCGATCCCGAGAGCAGCACCGAGTACCGCGGGTTGGTGGCATGGCATATGAATGCAGTATTGGTCGATGGGAAATGTCAACTGGTACCTAGCAAGTCAACTGGTACCTAGCCACGGTCAATCTCACGGACACCAACCCCGACGACGACAGCAGGTAGGTATATTTTCTTTTTTTCAGGTGCAGCAGGTAGGTATATTTTCTTTTTTTCAGGTGCAGCAGGTAAGTATATTTTCTTTTTTTCAGGTGCAGCAGGTAAGTATATTTTCTTTTTATAGGTTTATTTCATTTATTTATTTAGCAACACAATTATTCTCCCCCCATACCACTGTCATGCAAGCGAGCTATGCCGAACATAGCCGGGGGATGAATAAGGTCGATGTGCCCAGTTAAAAATACATTGTCCTCATCGGCCATGTGACGGGCAGCCGAGATAGCGTAGGCTATCGAGCTATTAAGCCATGGCCAGCTAAGCTGCCTTCCAACATCATGGACCACCGTCACCCAACACCCTACCGCATGTGCTATTATCAGACGTTGTTCATGGCCGAGGTCGCTCAGGCGTTTCCTGCGGTAGGTTGTTGGGTACAACGCCACAAGCAGTTTCCTGATGAAGGTTGGCAGCATCTGACGTTGCGCGCACCGGCCCAGTACCGCATCAAAGTGATGCTGGAGGCATCCCGGCATCCAGTCACGGTTCATCAACGATTGTGCCACGAACTCAGGATAGGGAATTGCTGGCTGCTGGTAGCGCTGCAATAAATAGAAAAGGTAAGTATTAGTTAAGTTAGGATTAGTTTAGGTTAAGTTAGGCTTAGTTTACTCACCGCGATGGGCTGCTCCACTGACTGGCGCACGTTCTGCTGCTCGCTGAGCCGAGCAATCTCGACGATAGCCGTATCCAGATCTCTCCGTAGTTCTGCCATTTGAGACACCATCACACCGAAACGCAGCTCCATTGCCGCTAATCGTCCCGCCGCGCCACAGCACGACAATGGAGACTGCGTGTTTCGCCTCGACGACGGTCCAGGCTGCGGGCTGGATGTGACTGGCCCAGGCTGCGGGGACCATTCCCTGGCTGTAGAGGGGCCAGGCTGCGGGCTGGATGTGACTGGCCCAGGCTGCGGGGACCATTCCCTGGCTGTAGAGGGGCCAGGCTGCGGGGACGGTTCTCGCGGCGTGGCCGGCGTGGCGGCCCGTCGACGGCGTAATCTTCGCCGCAGACTGCGGCTCCCACCAGGCTGCGGGGACGGCGCTATCGGCGGTGTGGCCCGTGACTGACTCCGACGTCTCTTTCGCCGACGGTCTGATGGCGGCGGCGGCGATGGCGACCGTGATGGTGGCCCCTGCTCCCGCCACATGGAACGTGTCGTTGCCGGCATCTTCACACGATTAGACTGTCAAAAAACAAAGAAAAATGTATGGTTACTTTGATTTGTTCTACAAACACGAACGTACCACATATGGCAACATGGTTGAATCGAACACTGACCTACTTTACTGACATGTAGCTAGTTTTAGCTATATGGCCAGTAAACGAAAGTCATTGTTCGGTTTGACTTCAATAGGTGAGCCGAGCTGAGCACCACAATGGGACAATGGTGGTGTGTTTTGTTAGTATTGTAAGTACACTGAGGACCGGCAGCGTATTGGTGGCATGGTCTACGAGCGAGCGAGTATGTGCGCGAAGCACTCCTCAACGTAATCGTCCAACCTCACCACAACGTTTCACCTCTTAAAATCGTTCCTCGTGCCGTATGATGCACAGCCCAGCTGCCTGGCGAACCGCGCTGGGCTGGGCCGCTGGTAGGTAGGCAGTTAGTGTGTGTTCGTTGTTTCCATCCATTCCGACAAGTCCACCATGATTTACGAGTCCGACTGACTGCAGGGGACTTGTGCAAAAAAAAAAGACAAGTCCAGCACAAGCACCATGTGATGGGTTTTTCGTTCCATCTTCCGATCATCGGATTGTTTGACTATTGACTATTGCATTGCATACCTTTAGGCGCCGGGGGACTTCATGCAGAAAAGAGAAGTCCACACACCAAGGCCTATAACCAAGGCCATGATGGGGACTTCTCTTCTCATACACAACACACACACGTCTCGACGGACGCGCGCGCTCACCACCACCACACCATGTGATGATGATGAGCGCGCGGCCGGATGATAACCACCGCACTCGCGCGCCGCCGCCACCACCAGCACACACTTCGTGGGCCGTGGGGGGCGCGCAACCTCCAAGCAAGGGTAGTCTTTTTTTTTTTTTTTTTTTTTTTTTTTTTATACAGGGGGGAATCTGCTCACAGACACCTGAGAAGGAACTCAGGGTGTGGGGATGGGAGAATTTCACTCCCGACCCACTAAACCTTACCCTGTGCGCTTGGCCCTTGGCCTCCCCGGAACCGCCCGAAGGCATTACTTCGTGGGAGGGGCCGCTGTAGCGCTATGGCGCCTCTCTAGCAATACTCTAACGATCTGGTCGGGCAGTAGGTAACTGCTGCTCGGCTCGCCACTGTCGTTGTAATACCGAAACTATGTGGGTGACCGCAGTCACCACCGCGCTCCAGTTCTCGGTGGTACCACACATCCTATGAACGATGTTGTCCGGACTGGTATCCGCTCCGCATATCGCTAGCATAGCGCTCGATACTGGCTCGAAACGTGGACAGGCAAACACGACGTGTTCGGCGGTCTCCTCGACACCAGCACATGTGGGGCAGGTGGGAGTACTTGCATGTCCGAACCTATGCAGGTAGCTCCTAAAGCAGCCATGGCCTGACAGGAACTGTGTCAGGTGGAAGTTTACTTCCCCATGGCGCCTGTTGACCCAGCTTGATACGGAAGGTATCAAGCGGTAAGTCCACCTCCCCTTTGTGGAGTTTTCCCACTCCAATTGCCATCTCGCGGTCGACACAACTCGCGCGTTGTTGCGCACCCCTCGAACGGTCCTCGCGTCATAACACGCCACATCCTCCTTAATGATAAGGCTGATTGGCATCATCCCTGCTATGACACAGACGGCCTCTCTCGAGATAGTGCGGTATGCACTGGCCACCCTTAAGCACATTAGCCTGTGTGTACTCTCTAATTTCTGCCTGTGGCAGTCAATATCCAGTACCGCAGCCCACGCAGGGCCGCCGTATCTGAGGATAGATACTACGACCCCAGCGAGGAGCCTGCGCTTACTGGCATTCACTGCCGAGCTGTTTGACATCATACGGGATAATGCCCCCACAGCCATAGACGCTCTCTTGCAGGCGTACTCGACGTGGCAGCCGAAGCTGAGCTTATCGTCGAGCATAACCCCCAAGAGTTTTAGAGAGCACACAGACCTAATTGTGCTTCCGCCGACTGTCAACGTTGCATGCTGTACTGACATGCGATTGTTGACTACGACCACTTCCGTCTTGTGATGGGCGAGCTCCAGTTTCCTGGTTCTCATCCATTCCTCCACAAGCCTGACGCAGTGGGCCGCTGTCAGCTCTACCTCCTCGAGGGATTCCCCGCAGACTACCAGCGTGACATCGTCGGCAAAACCTACAATTTTCACGCCTACCGGGAATTTTATCCTCAACAGTCCATCGTACATGACGTTCCATAACACCGGGCCCAGGATGGAGCCTTGTGGCACACCTGCGGTGACTCTAACGCATTTTTCGCCATCTTCTGTGTCGTACGTCAACACACGATTCTGGAAGTAGCTTTCCAGAATCTTATACAGCCCTCCGGGAATTTGGAGCTGGTGTAGCGAGCGGGCTATCGCCCCCAGCACGCGCTGTTGAACGCGTTCTTCACGTCTAAGGTTAGCACCGCGCAGTAGCGAATGCCCCTTCGTTTCCGATGGACCACCTCTGCCGTCTGGATGACGTCGCGGATGGCGTCCACCGTGGATCTGCCCTTTCGGAACCCGTACTGGCTGCTTGACAGGCCGTCTACACCTTCGGTGTAGGCCGACAGCCTGTTGAGGATGACCCTCTCAAGCAGTTTCCCAGTGGTGTCCAGCAAACAGATGGGTCTGTATGCTGACGGGTCCCCAGGGGGTTTTCCTGGCTTCGGAAGCAGCACCAGCTTCTGCCGCTTCCACGCGTCTGGGAAGACGCCTACGTCCAGACAAGTCTGAAAAACAGAACGGAACATGTCTGGATTTTCCGCAACGGCCGCCCTCAGAGCCACAACCGGGATCCCATCTGGGCCCGGGGCCTTGCCCACCACCAGCGACCTGGCAATACCGCCAAGTTCACTGTTCGTCACTCTAGACACTTCTCCCTGATCCGCGCCTGGGATCCGCGGCCAGGAGTCTACGTCCCTACGCGGGAACAGGAACCCAACGATCGGAGCCAGTACCGCTGGTGATCTCTCCGGGGGTGCCGTCACGCCGCGGGTCTTTGCCATGACCACTTTGTAAGCATCCCCCCATGGGTTCGTGTTGGCGCCTTGGCATAGGCTGTCAAAGCACGCGCGCTTGCGTCTGGCGATCTCTTTATTGAGGGCTGCCTTAGCCGCTCGGAGAGCGACGCGGCGTTCCTCGCGAGATTCAGTCGTACGAGCTCGTTGCATCCTCCTTCTCGCCTGGAGGCAAGACGCCCTGAGGATAGCAATCGACTCGCTCCACCAGTACACCGGTCTGTGGCCATGCCTGGGATAGGCTCTCCTAGGCATGGTTGTATCGCACGCCCTTGTCAGTGCTGCTACCAGTTCTTCCCCCGTCAGATCCGGGGTTATTCGCTCCCGCCTCAGTGCTTCGCCGAAGACCTCCTCCTCGAAGAACGACGTCCGCCAGCCTCGAGCGCAGGAAGAATTTCCTCCTGCCACTCGCCTCTCACCTGGCCCCACACTGTACCGAATCGCCTGATGGTCACTATGAGTGTAACCCTCATCGACCCTCCAGTGTAGGTTGCCCTCCAAACTCGGGCTGCAGTATGTCACGTCGATGACGGATTCTGCACCATTCCTTCTGTAGGTACTGACCGAGCCGGTGTTGGATAGTACAACGTCCAGCTTGGCCATTGCCTCCAGTAGGATGCGTCCTCTCTGGTTGGTGTGGTGGCTACCCCACTCTACCGCCCATGCGTTAAAGTCGCCCGCAATGACCACCGGTCTTAGGCCGACAAGTACCGCAGTCAGTCTGTCCACCATCTGCGAGAATTGCTCGATAGACCACCTGGGCGGAGCATAGCAGCTACTTAAGTATACTCCGTTAACCCTGGCGATCACGAATCCCTCGCTCGAGTTGGACACGACTACCTCCTGAATGGGGAAGCTCCCCATCGTGCATATCGCC
>NW_027040530.1:272500-275000 GCF_037179485.1 Ochlerotatus camptorhynchus | reverse complement strand
TCTCACCCATGCCAGAGCTGATCCCATCGGCCTATACTGGTCTCAGGCCGAGGGACACACTCCACTCTGCGGCTCAACTCAGCCAATTGTACCATCCACTCTGCGGCTCAACTCAGTCAGTTGAACCAAAACATGAATCTGAAAAAAATGCATATTAGGCCGTAGGGAAATACAGCTGGGGTCCCGCCAAGCCATCTCACCCATGCCAGAGCTGATCCCATCGGCCTATACTGGTCTCAGGCCGAGGGACACACTCCACTCTGCGGCTCAACTCAGCCAATTGTACCATCCACTCTGCGGCTCAACTCAGTCAATTGTACCAAAGCATGAATCTGAAAAAAATGCACATTAGGCCGTAGGGAAATACAGCTGGGGTCCCGCCAAGCCATCTCACCCATGCCAGAGCTGATCCCATCGGCCTATACTGGTCTCAGGCCGAGGGACACACTCCACTCTGCGGCTCAACTCAGCCAATTGTACCATCCACTCTGCGGCTCAACTCAGTCAGTTGAACCAAAACATGAATCTGAAAAAAATGCACATTAGGCCGTAGGGAAATACAGCTGGGGTCCCGCCAAGCCATCTCACCCATGCCAGAGCTGATCCCATCGGCCTATACTGGTCTCAGGCCGAGGGACACACTCCACTCTGCGGCTCAACTCAGCCAATTGTACCATCCACTCTGCGGCTCAACTCAGTCAGTTGAACCAAAACATGAATCTGAAAAAAATGCACATTAGGCCGTAGGGAAATACAGCTGGGGTCCCGCCAAGCCATCTCACCCATGCCAGAGCTGATCCCATCGGCCTATACTGGTCTCAGGCCGAGGGACACACTCCACTCTGCGGCTCAACTCAGCCAATTGTACCATCCACTCTGCGGCTCAACTCAGTCAGTTGAACCAAAACATGAATCTGAAAAAAATGCATATTAGGCCGTAGGGAAATACAGCTGGGGTCCCGCCAAGCCATCTCACCCATGCCAGAGCTGATCCCATCGGCCTATACTGGTCTCAGGCCGAGGGACACACTCCACTCTGCGGCTCAACTCAGCCAATTGTACCATCCACTCTGCGGCATAACTCAGTCAATTGTACCAAAGCATGAATCTGAAAAAATGCACATTAGGCCGTAGGGAAATACAGCTGGGGTCCCGCCAAGCCATCTCACCCATGCCAGAGCTGATCCCATCGGCCTATACTGGTCTCAGGCCGAGGGACACACTCCACTCTGCGGCTCAACTCAGCCAATTGTACCATCCACTCTGCGGCTCAACTCAGTCAGTTGAACCAAAACATGAATCTGAAAAAAATGCACATTAGGCCGTAGGGAAATACAGCTGGGGTCCCGCCAAGCCATCTCACCCATGCCAGAGCTGATCCCATCGGCCTATACTGGTCTCAGGCCGAGGGACACACTCCACTCTGCGGCTCAACTCAGCCAATTGTACCATCCACTCTGCGGCTCAACTCAGTCAATTGTACCAAAGCATGAATCTGAAAAAAAATGCACATTAGGCCGTAGGGAAATACAGCTGGGGTCCCGCCAAGCCATCTCACCCATGCCAGAGCTGATCCCATCGGCCTATACTGGTCTCAGGCCGAGGGACACACTCCACTCTGCGGCTCAACTCAGCCAATTGTACCATCCACTCTGCGGCTCAACTCAGTCAGTTGAACCAAAACATGAATCTGAAAAAAATGCACATTAGGCCGTAGGGAAATACAGCTGGGGTCCCGCCAAGCCATCTCACCCATGCCAGAGCTGATCCCATCGGCCTATACTGGTCTCAGGCCGAGGGACACACTCCACTCTGCGGCTCAACTCAGCCAATTGTACCATCCACTCTGCGGCTCAACTCAGTCAGTTGAACCAAAACATGAATCTGGAAAAAATACACATTAGGCCGTAGGGAAATACAGCTGGGGTCCCGCCAAGCCATCTCACCCATGCCAGAGCTGATCCCATCGGCCTATACTGGTCTCAGGCCGAGGGACACACTCCACTCTGCGGCTCAACTCAGCCAATTGTACCATCCACTCTGCGGCTCAACTCAGCCAATTGTGCCAACACATGAAATTGGCAAAAATGTGTGGTTGATATAAATCTAGATTAGGCCGTATGCAAATGCAGCTGCGGTCCCGCCAAGCCATCTGGCACATGCTACAGGTCATTCCATCGACCTAAGCTGGATACAGGCCGAGGGACACCATCGCCACTTGACTGCTCAACTCAGCTAATTGTGCCCATCGCCACTTGACTGCTCAACTCAGCCAATTGTGCCAACACATGAAATTGGCAAAAATGTGTGGTTGATATTAATCTAGATTAGGCCGTATGCAAATGCAGCTGCGGTCCCGCCAAGCCATCTGGCACATGCTACAGGTCATTCCATCGACCTAAGCTGGATACAGGCCGAGGGACACCATCGCCACTTGACTGCTCAACTCAGCCAATTGTGCCCATCGCCACTTGACTGCTCAACTCAGCCAATTGTGCCA
>NW_027040530.1:260000-262500 GCF_037179485.1 Ochlerotatus camptorhynchus | reverse complement strand
CTCACCCATGCCAGAGCTGATCCCATCGGCCTATACTGGTCTCAGGCCGAGGGACACACTCCACTCTGCGGCTCAACTCAGCCAATTGTACCATCCACTCTGCGGCTCAACTCAGTCAGTTGAACCAAAACATGAATCTGAAAAAAATGCACATTAGGCCGTAGGGAAATACAGCTGGGGTCCCGCCAAGCCATCTCACCCATGCCAGAGCTGATCCCATCGGCCTATACTGGTCTCAGGCCGAGGGACACACTCCACTCTGCGGCTCAACTCAGCCAATTGTACCATCCACTCTGCGGCTCAACTCAGTCAGTTGAACCAAAACATGAATCTGAAAAAAATGCATATTAGGCCGTAGGGAAATACAGCTGGGGTCCCGCCAAGCCATCTCACCCATGCCAGAGCTGATCCCATCGGCCTATACTGGTCTCAGGCCGAGGGACACACTCCACTCTGCGGCTCAACTCAGCCAATTGTACCATCCACTCTGCGGCTCAACTCAGTCAATTGTACCAAAGCATGAATCTGAAAAAAATGCACATTAGGCCGTAGGGAAATACAGCTGGGGTCCCGCCAAGCCATCTCACCCATGCCAGAGCTGATCCCATCGGCCTATACTGGTCTCAGGCCGAGGGACACACTCCACTCTGCGGCTCAACTCAGCCAATTGTACCATCCACTCTGCGGCTCAACTCAGTCAGTTGAACCAAAACATGAATCTGAAAAAAATGCACATTAGGCCGTAGGGAAATACAGCTGGGGTCCCGCCAAGCCATCTCACCCATGCCAGAGCTGATCCCATCGGCCTATACTGGTCTCAGGCCGAGGGACACACTCCACTCTGCGGCTCAACTCAGCCAATTGTACCATCCACTCTGCGGCTCAACTCAGTCAGTTGAACCAAAACATGAATCTGAAAAAAATGCACATTAGGCCGTAGGGAAATACAGCTGGGGTCCCGCCAAGCCATCTCACCCATGCCAGAGCTGATCCCATCGGCCTATACTGGTCTCAGGCCGAGGGACACACTCCACTCTGCGGCTCAACTCAGCCAATTGTACCATCCACTCTGCGGCTCAACTCAGTCAGTTGAACCAAAACATGAATCTGAAAAAAATGCATATTAGGCCGTAGGGAAATACAGCTGGGGTCCCGCCAAGCCATCTCACCCATGCCAGAGCTGATCCCATCGGCCTATACTGGTCTCAGGCCGAGGGACACACTCCACTCTGCGGCTCAACTCAGCCAATTGTACCATCCACTCTGCGGCATAACTCAGTCAATTGTACCAAAGCATGAATCTGAAAAAATGCACATTAGGCCGTAGGGAAATACAGCTGGGGTCCCGCCAAGCCATCTCACCCATGCCAGAGCTGATCCCATCGGCCTATACTGGTCTCAGGCCGAGGGACACACTCCACTCTGCGGCTCAACTCAGCCAATTGTACCATCCACTCTGCGGCTCAACTCAGTCAGTTGAACCAAAACATGAATCTGAAAAAAATGCACATTAGGCCGTAGGGAAATACAGCTGGGGTCCCGCCAAGCCATCTCACCCATGCCAGAGCTGATCCCATCGGCCTATACTGGTCTCAGGCCGAGGGACACACTCCACTCTGCGGCTCAACTCAGCCAATTGTACCATCCACTCTGCGGCTCAACTCAGTCAATTGTACCAAAGCATGAATCTGAAAAAAAATGCACATTAGGCCGTAGGGAAATACAGCTGGGGTCCCGCCAAGCCATCTCACCCATGCCAGAGCTGATCCCATCGGCCTATACTGGTCTCAGGCCGAGGGACACACTCCACTCTGCGGCTCAACTCAGCCAATTGTACCATCCACTCTGCGGCTCAACTCAGTCAGTTGAACCAAAACATGAATCTGAAAAAAATGCACATTAGGCCGTAGGGAAATACAGCTGGGGTCCCGCCAAGCCATCTCACCCATGCCAGAGCTGATCCCATCGGCCTATACTGGTCTCAGGCCGAGGGACACACTCCACTCTGCGGCTCAACTCAGCCAATTGTACCATCCACTCTGCGGCTCAACTCAGTCAGTTGAACCAAAACATGAATCTGGAAAAAATACACATTAGGCCGTAGGGAAATACAGCTGGGGTCCCGCCAAGCCATCTCACCCATGCCAGAGCTGATCCCATCGGCCTATACTGGTCTCAGGCCGAGGGACACACTCCACTCTGCGGCTCAACTCAGCCAATTGTACCATCCACTCTGCGGCTCAACTCAGCCAATTGTGCCAACACATGAAATTGGCAAAAATGTGTGGTTGATATAAATCTAAATTAGGCCGTATGCAAATGCAGCTGCGGTCCCGCCAAGCCATCTGGCACATGCTACAGGTCATTCCATCGACCTAAGCTGGATACAGGCCGAGGGACACCATCGCCACTTGACTGCTCAACTCAGCTAATTGTGCCCATCGCCACTTGACTGCTCAACTCAGCCAATTGTGCCAACACATGAAATTGGCAAAAATGT
>NW_027040530.1:205000-207500 GCF_037179485.1 Ochlerotatus camptorhynchus | reverse complement strand
TGCGGCATAACTCAGTCAATTGTACCAAAGCATGAATCTGAAAAAATGCACATTAGGCCGTAGGGAAATACAGCTGGGGTCCCGCCAAGCCATCTCACCCATGCCAGAGCTGATCCCATCGGCCTATACTGGTCTCAGGCCGAGGGACACACTCCACTCTGCGGCTCAACTCAGCCAATTGTACCATCCACTCTGCGGCTCAACTCAGTCAGTTGAACCAAAACATGAATCTGAAAAAAATGCACATTAGGCCGTAGGGAAATACAGCTGGGGTCCCGCCAAGCCATCTCACCCATGCCAGAGCTGATCCCATCGGCCTATACTGGTCTCAGGCCGAGGGACACACTCCACTCTGCGGCTCAACTCAGCCAATTGTACCATCCACTCTGCGGCTCAACTCAGTCAATTGTACCAAAGCATGAATCTGAAAAAAATGCACATTAGGCCGTAGGGAAATACAGCTGGGGTCCCGCCAAGCCATCTCACCCATGCCAGAGCTGATCCCATCGGCCTATACTGGTCTCAGGCCGAGGGACACACTCCACTCTGCGGCTCAACTCAGCCAATTGTACCATCCACTCTGCGGCTCAACTCAGTCAGTTGAACCAAAACATGAATCTGAAAAAAATGCACATTAGGCCGTAGGGAAATACAGCTGGGGTCCCGCCAAGCCATCTCACCCATGCCAGAGCTGATCCCATCGGCCTATACTGGTCTCAGGCCGAGGGACACACTCCACTCTGCGGCTCAACTCAGCCAATTGTACCATCCACTCTGCGGCTCAACTCAGTCAGTTGAACCAAAACATGAATCTGGAAAAAATACACATTAGGCCGTAGGGAAATACAGCTGGGGTCCCGCCAAGCCATCTCACCCATGCCAGAGCTGATCCCATCGGCCTATACTGGTCTCAGGCCGAGGGACACACTCCACTCTGCGGCTCAACTCAGCCAATTGTACCATCCACTCTGCGGCTCAACTCAGCCAATTGTGCCAACACATGAAATTGGCAAAAATGTGTGGTTGATATAAATCTAGATTAGGCCGTATGCAAATGCAGCTGCGGTCCCGCCAAGCCATCTGGCACATGCTACAGGTCATTCCATCGACCTAAGCTGGATACAGGCCGAGGGACACCATCGCCACTTGACTGCTCAACTCAGCTAATTGTGCCCATCGCCACTTGACTGCTCAACTCAGCCAATTGTGCCAACACATGAAATTGGCAAAAATGTGTGGTTGATATTAATCTAGATTAGGCCGTATGCAAATGCAGCTGCGGTCCCGCCAAGCCATCTGGCACATGCTACAGGTCATTCCATCGACCTAAGCTGGATACAGGCCGAGGGACACCATCGCCACTTGACTGCTCAACTCAGCCAATTGTGCCCATCGCCACTTGACTGCTCAACTCAGCCAATTGTGCCAACACATGAAATTGGCAAAAATGTGTGGTTGATATTAATCTAGATTAGGCCGTATGCAAATGCAGCTGCGGTCCCGCCAAGCCATCTCACCCATGCCAGAGCTGATCCCATCGGCCTAAGATGGTCACAGGCCGAGGGACACCGATCCCGAGAGCAGCACCGAGTACCGCGGGTTGGTGGCATGGCATATGAATGCAGTATTGGTCGATGGGAAATGTCAACTGGTACCTAGCAAGTCAACTGGTAGCTAGCCACGGTCAATCTCACGGACACCAACCCCGACGACGACAGCAGGTAGGTATATTTTCTTTTTTTCAGGTGCAGCAGGTAGGTATATTTCCTTTTTTTCAGGTGCAGCAGGTAAGTATATTTTCTTTTTTTCAGGTGCAGCAGGTAAGTATATTTTCTTTTTATAGGTTTATTTCATTTATTTATTTAGCAACACAATTATTCTCCCCCCATACCACTGTCATGCAAGCGAGCTATGCCGAACATAGCCGGGGGATGAATAAGGTCGATGTGCCCAGTTAAAAATACATTGTCCTCATCGGCCATGTGACGGGCAGCCGAGATAGCGTAGGCTATCGAGCTATTAAGCCATGGCCAGCTAAGCTGCCTTCCAACATCATGGACCACCGTCACCCAACACCCTACCGCATGTGCTATTATCAGACGTTGTTCATGGCCGAGGTCGCTCAGGCGTTTCCTGCGGTAGGTTGTTGGGTACAACGCCACAAGCAGTTTCCTGATGAAGGTTGGCAGCATCTGACGTTGCGCGCACCGGCCCAGTACCGCATCAAAGTGATGCTGGAGGCATCCCGGCATCCAGTCACGGTTCATCAACGATTGTGCCACGAACTCAGGATAGGGAATTGCTGGCTGCTGGTAGCGCTGCAATAAATAGAAAAGGTAAGTATTAGTTAAGTTAGGATTAGTTTAGGTTAAGTTAGGCTTAGTTTACTCACCGCGATGGGCTGCTCCACTGACTGGCGCACGTTCTGCTGCTCGCTGAGCCGAGCAATCTCGACGATAGCCGTATCCAGATCTCTCCGTAGTTCTGCCATTTGAGACAC
>NW_027040530.1:125000-130000 GCF_037179485.1 Ochlerotatus camptorhynchus | reverse complement strand
TGCGATGATGATGATAGGTGACCGTCTCACCGTCGCACCTCGCCCATCGCGCTCTACGTGTAGTGTGTGCTGCCGGACCGACCGGCCGACCGACCGACTGTGGGAAGTACAAGCCGCAGCAGATTCCTGTTCGTCGTGTAAGGCTTTTTCACTCGAAACTCATTTTGCTTCCGCTCATACTACCCTCCCTATAGGTACTTTTTGGTCAAAAAGTAGCCCCGGCAATCCGGCGAGAGGAAGCAGTTTGGCCGACGAGCCTTACTGACTGACTGACTGTACACTCTACCCCGGGTCTTGCGCCATGGCTCACCTGCGGCTCAACTCAGTCAGTTGAACCAAAGCATGAATCTGAAAAAAATGCACATTAGGCCGTAGGGAAATACAGCTGGGGTCCCGCCAAGCCATCTCACCCATGCCAGAGCTGATCCCATCGGCCTATACTGGTCTCAGGCCGAGGGACACACTCCACTCTGCGGCTCAACTCAGCCAATTGTACCATCCACTCTGCGGCTCAACTCAGTCAATTGTACCAAAGCATGAATCTGAAAAAAATGCACATTAGGCCGTAGGGAAATACAGCTGGGGTCCCGCCAAGCCATCTCACCCATGCCAGAGCTGATCCCATCGGCCTATACTGGTCTCAGGCCGAGGGACACACTCCACTCTGCGGCTCAACTCAGCCAATTGTACCATCCACTCTGCGGCTCAACTCAGTCAGTTGAACCAAAGCATGAATCTGAAAAAAATGCACATTAGGCCGTAGGGAAATACAGCTGGGGTCCCGCCAAGCCATCTCACCCATGCCAGAGCTGATCCCATCGGCCTATACTGGTCTCAGGCCGAGGGACACACTCCACTCTGCGGCTCAACTCAGCCAATTGTACCATCCACTCTGCGGCTCAACTCAGTCAGTTGAACCAAAACATGAATCTGAAAAAAATGCACATTAGGCCGTAGGGAAATACAGCTGGGGTCCCGCCAAGCCATCTCACCCATGCCAGAGCTGATCCCATCGGCCTATACTGGTCTCAGGCCGAGGGACACACTCCACTCTGCGGCTCAACTCAGCCAATTGTACCATCCACTCTGCGGCTCAACTCAGTCAATTGTACCAAAGCATGAATCTGAAAAAAATGCACATTAGGCCGTAGGGAAATACAGCTGGGGTCCCGCCAAGCCATCTCACCCATGCCAGAGCTGATCCCATCGGCCTATACTGGTCTCAGGCCGAGGGACACACTCCACTCTGCGGCTCAACTCAGCCAATTGTACCATCCACTCTGCGGCTCAACTCAGTCAGTTGAACCAAAACATGAATCTGAAAAAAATGCACATTAGGCCGTAGGGAAATACAGCTGGGGTCCCGCCAAGCCATCTCACCTATGCCAGAGCTGATCCCATCGGCCTATACTGGTCTCAGGCCGAGGGACACACTCCACTCTGCGGCTCAACTCAGCCAATTGTACCATCCACTCTGCGGCTCAACTCAGTCAGTTGAACCAAAACATGAATCTGAAAAAAATGCACATTAGGCCGTAGGGAAATACAGCTGGGGTCCCGCCAAGCCATCTCACCCATGCCAGAGCTGATCCCATCGGCCTATACTGGTCTCAGGCCGAGGGACACACTCCACTCTGCGGCTCAACTCAGCCAATTGTACCATCCACTCTGCGGCTCAACTCAGTCAATTGTACCAAAGCATGAATCTGAAAAAAATGCACATTAGGCCGTAGGGAAATACAGCTGGGGTCCCGCCAAGCCATCTCACCCATGCCAGAGCTGATCCCATCGGCCTATACTGGTCTCAGGCCGAGGGACACACTCCACTCTGCGGCTCAACTCAGCCAATTGTACCATCCACTCTGCGGCTCAACTCAGTCAGTTGAACCAAAACATGAATCTGAAAAAAATGCACATTAGGCCGTAGGGAAATACAGCTGGGGTCCCGCCAAGCCATCTCACCCATGCCAGAGCTGATCCCATCGGCCTATACTGGTCTCAGGCCGAGGGACACACTCCACTCTGCGGCTCAACTCAGCCAATTGTACCATCCACTCTGCGGCTCAACTCAGTCAGTTGAACCAAAACATGAATCTGAAAAAAATGCACATTAGGCCGTAGGGAAATACAGCTGGGGTCCCGCCAAGCCATCTCACCCATGCCAGAGCTGATCCCATCGGCCTATACTGGTCTCAGGCCGAGGGACACACTCCACTCTGCGGCTCAACTCAGCCAATTGTACCATCCACTCTGCGGCTCAACTCAGCCAATTGTGCCAACACATGAAATTGGCAAAAATGTGTGGTTGATATTAATCTAGATTAGGCCGTATGCAAATGCAGCTGCGGTCCCGCCAAGCCATCTGGCACATGCTACAGGTCATTCCATCGACCTAAGCTGGATACAGGCCGAGGGACACCATCGCCACTTGACTGCTCAACTCAGCCAATTGTGCCCATCGCCACTTGACTGCTCAACTCAGCCAATTGTGCCAACACATGAAATTGGCAAAAATGTGTGGTTGATATTAATCTAGATTAGGCCGTATGCAAATGCAGCTGCGGTCCCGCCAAGCCATCTGGCACATGCTACAGGTCATTCCATCGACCTAAGCTGGATACAGGCCGAGGGACACCATCGCCACTTGACTGCTCAACTCAGCCAATTGTGCCCATCGCCACTTGACTGCTCAACTCAGCCAATTGTGCCAACACATGAAATTGGCAAAAATGTGTGGTTGATATTAATCTAGATTAGGCCATATGCAAATGCAGCTGCGGTCCCGCCAAGCCATCTCACCCATGCCAGAGCTGATCCCATCGGCCTAAGATGGTCACAGGCCGAGGGACACCGATCCCGAGAGCAGCACCGAGTACCGGGGTTGGTGGCATGGCATATGAATGCAGTATTGGTCGATGGGAAATGTCAACTGGTACCTAGCAAGTCAACTGGTACCTAGCCACAGCTGCGGTCCCGCCAAGCCATCTGGCACATGCTACAGGTCATTCCATCGACCTAAGCTGGATACAGGCCGAGGGACACCATCGCCACTTGACTGCTCAACTCAGCCAATTGTGCCCATCGCCACTTGACTGCTCAACTCAGCCAATTGTGCCAACACATGAAATTGGCAAAAATGTGTGGTTGATATTAATCTAGATTAGGCCGTATGCAAATGCAGCTGCGGTCCCGCCAAGCCATCTGGCACATGCTACAGGTCATTCCATCGACCTAAGCTGGATACAGGCCGAGGGACACCATCGCCACTTGACTGCTCAACTCAGCCAATTGTGCCCATCGCCACTTGACTGCTCAACTCAGCCAATTGTGCCAACACATGAAATTGGCAAAAATGTGTGGTTGATATTAATCTAGATTAGGCCGTATGCAAATGCAGCTGCGGTCCCGCCAAGCCATCTCACCCATGCCAGAGCTGATCCCATCGGCCTAAGATGGTCACAGGCCGAGGGACACCGATCCCGAGAGCAGCACCGAGTACCGCGGGTTGGTGGCATGGCATATGAATGCAGTATTGGTCGATGGGAAATGTCAACTGGTACCTAGCAAGTCAACTGGTACCTAGCCACGGTCAATCTCACGGACACCAACCCCGACGACGACAGCAGGTAGGTATATTTTCTTTTTTTTCAGGTGCAGCAGGTAGGTATATTTTCTTTTTTTCAGGTGCAGCAGGTAAGTATATTTTCTTTTTTTCAGGTGCAGCAGGTAAGTATATTTTCTTTTTATAGGTTTATTTCATTTATTTATTTAGCAACACAATTATTCTCCCCCCATACCACTGTCATGCAAGCGAGCTATGCCGAACATAGCCGGGGGATGAATAAGGTCGATGTGCCCAGTTAAAAATACATTGTCCTCATCGGCCATGTGACGGGCAGCCGAGATAGCGTAGGCTATCGAGCTATTAAGCCATGGCCAGCTAAGCTGCCTTCCAACATCATGGACCACCGTCACCCAACACCCTACCGCATGTGCTATTATCAGACGTTGTTCATGGCCGAGGTCGCTCAGGCGTTTCCTGCGGTAGGTTGTTGGGTACAACGCCACAAGCAGTTTCCTGATGAAGGTTGGCAGCATCTGACGTTGCGCGCACCGGCCCAGTACCGCATCAAAGTGATGCTGGAGGCATCCCGGCATCCAGTCACGGTTCATCAACGATTGTGCCACGAACTCAGGATAGGGAATTGCTGGCTGCTGGTAGCGCTGCAATAAATAGAAAAGGTAAGTATTAGTTAAGTTAGGATTAGTTTAGGTTAAGTTAGGCTTAGTTTACTCACCGCGATGGGCTGCTCCACTGACTGGCGCACGTTCTGCTGCTCGCTGAGCCGAGCAATCTCGACGATAGCCGTATCCAGATCTCTCCGTAGTTCTGCCATTTGAGACACCATCACACCGAAACGCAGCTCCATTGCCGCTAATCGTCCCGCCGCGCCACAGCACGACAATGGAGACTGCGTGTTTCGCCTCGACGACGGTCCAGGCTGCGGGCTGGATGTGACTGGCCCAGGCTGCGGGGACCATTCCCTGGCTGTAGAGGGGCCAGGCTGCGGGCTGGATGTGACTGGCCCAGGCTGCGGGGACCATTCCCTGGCTGTAGAGGGGCCAGGCTGCGGGGACGGTTCTCGCGGCGTGGCCGGCGTGGCGGCCCGTCGACGGCGTAATCTTCGCCGCAGACTGCGGCTCCCACCAGGCTGCGGGGACGGCGCTATCGGCGGTGTGGCCCGTGACTGACTCCGACGTCTCTTTCGCCGACGGTCTGATGGCGGCGGCGGCGATGGCGACCGTGATGGTGGCCCCTGCTCCCGCCACATGGAACGTGTCGTTGCCGGCATCTTCACACGATTAGACTGTCAAAAAACAAAGAAAAATGTATGGTTACTTTGATTTGTTCTACAAACACGAACGTACCACATATGGCAACATGGTTGAATCGAACACTGACCTACTTTACTGACATGTAGCTAGTTTTAGCTATATGG
>NW_027040530.1:107500-112500 GCF_037179485.1 Ochlerotatus camptorhynchus | reverse complement strand
ATGCACGGCCAGCCGTCGCCGCCACCACGCCGGGTGCGGCGAGCGAGTGTGCCGTCCAAGCAATACACTGGCAAAAGATTTCCATTTCGTCCTCTCGCTATTCTCCGGGGGAGATTAGTGTGTGCTGGTCATAATACCTGCTACGAGCGCTATCCTTCTATCATAGCGTGGTAGCCGTATGGCATTCATGCAAGTCGAACCTCGTCGTGAACCCTCCTCCTCCCTCGTACACACACGCTGGCCACACACAGAGCGATGCGATGCGATGCGATGATGATGATAGGTGACCGTCTCACCGTCGCACCTCGCCCATCGCGCTCTACGTGTAGTGTGTGCTGCCGGACCGACCGGCCGACCGACCGACTGTGGGAAGTACAAGCCGCAGCAGATTCCTGTTCGTCGTGTAAGGCTTTTTCACTCGAAACTCATTTTGCTTCCGCTCATACTACCCTCCCTATAGGTACTTTTTGGTCAAAAAGTAGCCCCGGCAATCCGGCGAGAGGAAGCAGTTTGGCCGACGAGCCTTACTGACTGACTGACTGTACACTCTACCCCGGGTCTTGCGCCATGGCTCACCTGCGGCTCAACTCAGTCAGTTGAACCAAAGCATGAATCTGAAAAAAATGCACATTAGGCCGTAGGGAAATACAGCTGGGGTCCCGCCAAGCCATCTCACCCATGCCAGAGCTGATCCCATCGGCCTATACTGGTCTCAGGCCGAGGGACACACTCCACTCTGCGGCTCAACTCAGCCAATTGTACCATCCACTCTGCGGCTCAACTCAGTCAATTGTACCAAAGCATGAATCTGAAAAAAATGCACATTAGGCCGTAGGGAAATACAGCTGGGGTCCCGCCAAGCCATCTCACCCATGCCAGAGCTGATCCCATCGGCCTATACTGGTCTCAGGCCGAGGGACACACTCCACTCTGCGGCTCAACTCAGCCAATTGTACCATCCACTCTGCGGCTCAACTCAGTCAGTTGAACCAAAGCATGAATCTGAAAAAAATGCACATTAGGCCGTAGGGAAATACAGCTGGGGTCCCGCCAAGCCATCTCACCCATGCCAGAGCTGATCCCATCGGCCTATACTGGTCTCAGGCCGAGGGACACACTCCACTCTGCGGCTCAACTCAGCCAATTGTACCATCCACTCTGCGGCTCAACTCAGTCAGTTGAACCAAAACATGAATCTGAAAAAAATGCACATTAGGCCGTAGGGAAATACAGCTGGGGTCCCGCCAAGCCATCTCACCCATGCCAGAGCTGATCCCATCGGCCTATACTGGTCTCAGGCCGAGGGACACACTCCACTCTGCGGCTCAACTCAGCCAATTGTACCATCCACTCTGCGGCTCAACTCAGTCAATTGTACCAAAGCATGAATCTGAAAAAAATGCACATTAGGCCGTAGGGAAATACAGCTGGGGTCCCGCCAAGCCATCTCACCCATGCCAGAGCTGATCCCATCGGCCTATACTGGTCTCAGGCCGAGGGACACACTCCACTCTGCGGCTCAACTCAGCCAATTGTACCATCCACTCTGCGGCTCAACTCAGTCAGTTGAACCAAAACATGAATCTGAAAAAAATGCACATTAGGCCGTAGGGAAATACAGCTGGGGTCCCGCCAAGCCATCTCACCTATGCCAGAGCTGATCCCATCGGCCTATACTGGTCTCAGGCCGAGGGACACACTCCACTCTGCGGCTCAACTCAGCCAATTGTACCATCCACTCTGCGGCTCAACTCAGTCAGTTGAACCAAAACATGAATCTGAAAAAAATGCACATTAGGCCGTAGGGAAATACAGCTGGGGTCCCGCCAAGCCATCTCACCCATGCCAGAGCTGATCCCATCGGCCTATACTGGTCTCAGGCCGAGGGACACACTCCACTCTGCGGCTCAACTCAGCCAATTGTACCATCCACTCTGCGGCTCAACTCAGTCAATTGTACCAAAGCATGAATCTGAAAAAAATGCACATTAGGCCGTAGGGAAATACAGCTGGGGTCCCGCCAAGCCATCTCACCCATGCCAGAGCTGATCCCATCGGCCTATACTGGTCTCAGGCCGAGGGACACACTCCACTCTGCGGCTCAACTCAGCCAATTGTACCATCCACTCTGCGGCTCAACTCAGTCAGTTGAACCAAAACATGAATCTGAAAAAAATGCACATTAGGCCGTAGGGAAATACAGCTGGGGTCCCGCCAAGCCATCTCACCCATGCCAGAGCTGATCCCATCGGCCTATACTGGTCTCAGGCCGAGGGACACACTCCACTCTGCGGCTCAACTCAGCCAATTGTACCATCCACTCTGCGGCTCAACTCAGTCAGTTGAACCAAAACATGAATCTGAAAAAAATGCACATTAGGCCGTAGGGAAATACAGCTGGGGTCCCGCCAAGCCATCTCACCCATGCCAGAGCTGATCCCATCGGCCTATACTGGTCTCAGGCCGAGGGACACACTCCACTCTGCGGCTCAACTCAGCCAATTGTACCATCCACTCTGCGGCTCAACTCAGCCAATTGTGCCAACACATGAAATTGGCAAAAATGTGTGGTTGATATTAATCTAGATTAGGCCGTATGCAAATGCAGCTGCGGTCCCGCCAAGCCATCTGGCACATGCTACAGGTCATTCCATCGACCTAAGCTGGATACAGGCCGAGGGACACCATCGCCACTTGACTGCTCAACTCAGCCAATTGTGCCCATCGCCACTTGACTGCTCAACTCAGCCAATTGTGCCAACACATGAAATTGGCAAAAATGTGTGGTTGATATTAATCTAGATTAGGCCGTATGCAAATGCAGCTGCGGTCCCGCCAAGCCATCTGGCACATGCTACAGGTCATTCCATCGACCTAAGCTGGATACAGGCCGAGGGACACCATCGCCACTTGACTGCTCAACTCAGCCAATTGTGCCCATCGCCACTTGACTGCTCAACTCAGCCAATTGTGCCAACACATGAAATTGGCAAAAATGTGTGGTTGATATTAATCTAGATTAGGCCATATGCAAATGCAGCTGCGGTCCCGCCAAGCCATCTCACCCATGCCAGAGCTGATCCCATCGGCCTAAGATGGTCACAGGCCGAGGGACACCGATCCCGAGAGCAGCACCGAGTACCGGGGTTGGTGGCATGGCATATGAATGCAGTATTGGTCGATGGGAAATGTCAACTGGTACCTAGCAAGTCAACTGGTACCTAGCCACAGCTGCGGTCCCGCCAAGCCATCTGGCACATGCTACAGGTCATTCCATCGACCTAAGCTGGATACAGGCCGAGGGACACCATCGCCACTTGACTGCTCAACTCAGCCAATTGTGCCCATCGCCACTTGACTGCTCAACTCAGCCAATTGTGCCAACACATGAAATTGGCAAAAATGTGTGGTTGATATTAATCTAGATTAGGCCGTATGCAAATGCAGCTGCGGTCCCGCCAAGCCATCTGGCACATGCTACAGGTCATTCCATCGACCTAAGCTGGATACAGGCCGAGGGACACCATCGCCACTTGACTGCTCAACTCAGCCAATTGTGCCCATCGCCACTTGACTGCTCAACTCAGCCAATTGTGCCAACACATGAAATTGGCAAAAATGTGTGGTTGATATTAATCTAGATTAGGCCGTATGCAAATGCAGCTGCGGTCCCGCCAAGCCATCTCACCCATGCCAGAGCTGATCCCATCGGCCTAAGATGGTCACAGGCCGAGGGACACCGATCCCGAGAGCAGCACCGAGTACCGCGGGTTGGTGGCATGGCATATGAATGCAGTATTGGTCGATGGGAAATGTCAACTGGTACCTAGCAAGTCAACTGGTACCTAGCCACGGTCAATCTCACGGACACCAACCCCGACGACGACAGCAGGTAGGTATATTTTCTTTTTTTTCAGGTGCAGCAGGTAGGTATATTTTCTTTTTTTCAGGTGCAGCAGGTAAGTATATTTTCTTTTTTTCAGGTGCAGCAGGTAAGTATATTTTCTTTTTATAGGTTTATTTCATTTATTTATTTAGCAACACAATTATTCTCCCCCCATACCACTGTCATGCAAGCGAGCTATGCCGAACATAGCCGGGGGATGAATAAGGTCGATGTGCCCAGTTAAAAATACATTGTCCTCATCGGCCATGTGACGGGCAGCCGAGATAGCGTAGGCTATCGAGCTATTAAGCCATGGCCAGCTAAGCTGCCTTCCAACATCATGGACCACCGTCACCCAACACCCTACCGCATGTGCTATTATCAGACGTTGTTCATGGCCGAGGTCGCTCAGGCGTTTCCTGCGGTAGGTTGTTGGGTACAACGCCACAAGCAGTTTCCTGATGAAGGTTGGCAGCATCTGACGTTGCGCGCACCGGCCCAGTACCGCATCAAAGTGATGCTGGAGGCATCCCGGCATCCAGTCACGGTTCATCAACGATTGTGCCACGAACTCAGGATAGGGAATTGCTGGCTGCTGGTAGCGCTGCAATAAATAGAAAAGGTAAGTATTAGTTAAGTTAGGATTAGTTTAGGTTAAGTTAGGCTTAGTTTACTCACCGCGATGGGCTGCTCCACTGACTGGCGCACGTTCTGCTGCTCGCTGAGCCGAGCAATCTCGACGATAGCCGTATCCAGATCTCTCCGTAGTTCTGCCATTTGAGACACCATCACACCGAAACGCAGCTCCATTGCCGCTAATCGTCCCGCCGCGCCACAGCACGACAATGGAGACTGCGTGTTTCGCCTCGACGACGGTCCAGGCTGCGGGCTGGATGTGACTGGCCCAGGCTGCGGGGACCATTCCCTGGCTGTAGAGGGGCCAGGCTGCGGGCTGGATGTGACTGGCCCAGGCTGCGGGGACCATTCCCTGGCTGTAGAGGGGCCAGGCTGCGGGGACGGTTCTCGCGGCGTGGCCGGCGTGGCGGCCCGTCGACGGCGTAATCTTCGCCGCAGACTGCGGCTCCCACCAGGCTGCGGGGACGGCGCTATCGGC
>NW_027040530.1:72500-97500 GCF_037179485.1 Ochlerotatus camptorhynchus | reverse complement strand
TGCGGCTCAACTCAGTCAGTTGAACCAAAACATGAATCTGAAAAAAATGCACATTAGGCCGTAGGGAAATACAGCTGGGGTCCCGCCAAGCCATCTCACCCATGCCAGAGCTGATCCCATCGGCCTATACTGGTCTCAGGCCGAGGGACACACTCCACTCTGCGGCTCAACTCAGCCAATTGTACCATCCACTCTGCGGCTCAACTCAGTCAGTTGAACCAAAACATGAATCTGAAAAAAATGCACATTAGGCCGTAGGGAAATACAGCTGGGGTCCCGCCAAGCCATCTCACCCATGCCAGAGCTGATCCCATCGGCCTATACTGGTCTCAGGCCGAGGGACACACTCCACTCTGCGGCTCAACTCAGCCAATTGTACCATCCACTCTGCGGCTCAACTCAGTCAATTGTACCAAAGCATGAATCTGAAAAAAATGCACATTAGGCTGTAGGGAAATACAGCTGGGGTCCCGCCAAGCCATCTCACCCATGCCAGAGCTGATCCCATCGGCCTATACTGGTCTCAGGCCGAGGGACACACTCCACTCTGCGGCTCAACTCAGCCAATTGTACCATCCACTCTGCGGCTCAACTCAGTCAGTTGAACCAAAACATGAATCTGAAAAAAATGCACATTAGGCCGTAGGGAAATACAGCTGGGGTCCCGCCAAGCCATCTCACCCATGCCAGAGCTGATCCCATCGGCCTATACTGGTCTCAGGCCGAGGGACACACTCCACTCTGCGGCTCAACTCAGCCAATTGTACCATCCACTCTGCGGCTCAACTCAGTCAGTTGAACCAAAACATGAATCTGAAAAAAATGCACATTAGGCCGTAGGGAAATACAGCTGGGGTCCCGCCAAGCCATCTCACCCATGCCAGAGCTAATCCCATCGGCCTATACTGGTCTCAGGCCGAGGGACACACTCCACTCTGCGGCTCAACTCAGCCAATTGTACCATCCACTCTGCGGCTCAACTCAGTCAATTGTACCAAAGCATGAATCTGAAAAAAATGCACATTAGGCCGTAGGGAAATACAGCTGGGGTCCCGCCAAGCCATCTCACCCATGCCAGAGCTGATCCCATCGGCCTATACTGGTCTCAGGCCGAGGGACACACTCCACTCTGCGGCTCAACTCAGCCAATTGTACCATCCACTCTGCGGCTCAACTCAGTCAGTTGAACCAAAACATGAATCTGAAAAAAAATGCACATTAGGCCGTAGGGAAATACAGCTGGGGTCCCGCCAAGCCATCTCACCCATGCCAGAGCTGATCCCATCGGCCTATACTGGTCTCAGGCCGAGGGACACACTCCACTCTGCGGCTCAACTCAGCCAATTGTACCATCCACTCTGCGGCTCAACTCAGTCAGTTGAACCAAAACATGAATCTGAAAAAAATGCACATTAGGCCGTAGGGAAATACAGCTGGGGTCCCGCCAAGCCATCTCACCCATGCCAGAGCTGATCCCATCGGCCTATACTGGTCTCAGGCCGAAGGACACACTCCACTCTGCGGCTCAACTCAGCCAATTGTACCATCCACTCTGCGGCTCAACTCAGTCAGTTGAACCAAAACATGAATCTGAAAAAAATGCACATTAGGCCGTAGGGAAATACAGCTGGGGTCCCGCCAAGCCATCTCACCCATGCCAGAGCTGATCCCATCGGCCTATACTGGTCTCAGGCCGAGGGACACACTCCACTCTGCGGCTCAACTCAGCCAATTGTACCATCCACTCTGCGGCTCAACTCAGTCAGTTGAACCAAAACATGAATCTGAAAAAATGCACATTAGGCCGTAGGGAAATACAGCTGGGGTCCCGCCAAGCCATCTCACCCATGCCAGAGCTGATCCCATCGGCCTATACTGGTCTCAGGCCGAGGGACACACTCCACTCTGCGGCTCAACTCAGCCAATTGTACCATCCACTCTGCGGCTCAACTCAGTCAGTTGAACCAAAACATGAATCTGAAAAAAATGCACATTAGGCCGTAGGGAAATACAGCTGGGGTCCCGCCAAGCCATCTCACCCATGCCAGAGCTGATCCCATCGGCCTATACTGGTCTCAGGCCGAGGGACACACTCCACTCTGCGGCTCAACTCAGCCAATTGTACCATCCACTCTGCGGCTCAACTCAGTCAATTGTACCAAAGCATGAATCTGAAAAAAATGCACATTAGGCCGTAGGGAAATACAGCTGGGGTCCCGCCAAGCCATCTCACCCATGCCAGAGCTGATCCCATCGGCCTATACTGGTCTCAGGCCGAGGGACACACTCCACTCTGCGGCTCAACTCAGCCAATTGTACCATCCACTCTGCGGCTCAACTCAGTCAGTTGAACCAAAACATGAATCTGAAAAAAATGCACATTAGGCCGTAGGGAAATACAGCTGGGGTCCAACCGTTGATAAGCCATCTCACCCATGCCAGAGCTGATCCCATCGGCCTATACTGGTCTCAGGCCGAGGGACACACTCCACTCTGCGGCTCAACTCAGCCAATTGTACCATCCACTCTGCGGCTCAACTCAGTCAGTTGAACCAAAACATGAATCTGAAAAAAATGCACATTAGGCCGTAGGGAAATACAGCTGGGGTCCCGCCAAGCCATCTCATCCATGCCAGAGCTGATCCCATCGGCCTATACTGGTCTCAGGCCGAGGGACACACTCCACTCTGCGGCTCAACTCAGCCAATTGTACCATCCACTCTGCGGCTCAACTCAGTCAGTTGAACCAAAACATGAATCTGAAAAAAATGCACATTAGGCCGTAGGGAAATACAGCTGGGGTCCCGCCAAGCCATCTCACCCATGCCATAGCTGATCCCATCGGCCTATACTGGTCTCAGGCCGAGGGACACACTCCACTCTGCGGCTCAACTCAGCCAATTGTACCATCCACTCTGCGGCTCAACTCAGTCAGTTGAACCAAAACATGAATCTGAAAAAAATGCACATTAGGCCGTAGGGAAATACAGCTGGGGTCCCGCCAAGCCATCTCACCCATGCCAGAGCTGATCCCATCGGCCTATACTGGTCTCAGGCCGAGGGACACACTCCACTCTGCGGCTCAACTCAGCCAATTGTACCATCCACTCTGCGGCTCAACTCAGTCAATTGTACCAAAGCATGAATCTGAAAAAAATGCACATTAGGCCGTAGGGAAATACAGCTGGGGTCTCGCCAAGCCATCTCACCCATGCCAGAGCTGATCCCATCGGCCTATACTGGTCTCAGGCCGAGGGACACACTCCACTCTGCGGCTCAACTCAGCCAATTGTACCATCCACTCTGCGGCTCAACTCAGTCAGTTGAACCAAAACATGAATCTGAAAAAAATGCACATTAGGCCGTAGGGAAATACAGCTGGGGTCCAACCGTTGATAAGCCATCTCACCCATGCCAGAGCTGATCCCATCGGCCTATACTGGTCTCAGGCCGAGGGACACACTCCACTCTGCGGCTCAACTCAGCCAATTGTACCATCCACTCTGCGGCTCAACTCAGTCAGTTGAACCAAAACATGAATCTGAAAAAAATGCACATTAGGCCGTAGGGAAATACAGCTGGGGTCCCGCCAAGCCATCTCACCCATGCCAGAGCTGATCCCATCGGCCTATACTGGTCTCAGGCCGAGGGACACACTCCACTCTGCGGCTCAACTCAGCCAATTGTACCATCCACTCTGCGGCTCAACTCAGTCAGTTGAACCAAAACATGAATCTGAAAAAAATGCACATTAGGCCGTAGGGAAATACAGCTGGGGTCCCGCCAAGCCATCTCACCCATGCCAGAGCTAATCCCATCGGCCTATACTGGTCTCAAGCCGAGGGACACACTCCACTCTGCGGCTCAACTCAGCCAATTGTACCATCCACTCTGCGGCTCAACTCAGTCAGTTGAACCAAAACATGAATCTGAAAAAAATGCACATTAGGCCGTAGGGAAATACAGCTGGGGTCCCGCCAAGCCATCTCACCCATGCCAGAGCTGATCCCATCGGCCTATACTGGTCTCAGGCCGAGGGACACACTCCACTCTGCGGCTCAACTCAGCCAATTGTACCATCCACTCTGCGGCTCAACTCAGTCAATTGTACCAAAGCATGAATCTGAAAAAAATGCACATTAGGCCGTAGGGAAATACAGCTGGGGTCCCGCCAAGCCATCTCACCCATGCCAGAGCTGATCCCATCGGCCTATACTGGTCTCAGGCCGAGGGACACACTCCACTCTGCGGCTCAACTCAGCCAATTGTACCATCCACTCTGCGGCTCAACTCAGTCAGTTGAACCAAAACATGAATCTGAAAAAAATGCACATTAGGCCGTAGGGAAATACAGCTGGGGTCCCGCCAAGCCATCTCACCCATGCCAGAGCTGATCCCATCGGCCTATACTGGTCTCAGGCCGAGGGACACACTCCACTCTGCGGCTCAACTCAGCCAATTGTACCATCCACTCTGCGGCTCAACTCAGTCAGTTGAACCAAAACATGAATCTGAAAAAAATGCACATTAGGCCGTAGGGAAATACAGCTGGGGTCCCGCCAAGCCATCTCACCCATGCCAGAGCTGATCCCATCGGCCTATACTGGTCTCAGGCCGAGGGACACACTCCACTCTGCGGCTCAACTCAGCCAATTGTACCATCCACTCTGCGGCTCAACTCAGTCAGTTGAACCAAAACATGAATCTGAAAAAAATGCACATTAGGCCGTAGGGAAATACAGCTGGGGTCCCGCCAAGCCATCTCACCCATGCCAGAGCTGATCCCATCGGCCTATACTGGTCTCAGGCCGAGGGACACACTCCACTCTGCGGCTCAACTCAGCCAATTGTACCATCCACTCTGCGGCTCAACTCAGTCAATTGTACCAAAGCATGAATCTGAAAAAAATGCACATTAGGCCGTAGGGAAATACAGCTGGGGTTCCGCCAAGCCATCTCACCCATGCCAGAGCTGATCCCATCGGCCTATACTGGTCTCAGGCCGAGGGACACACTCCACTCTGCGGCTCAACTCAGCCAATTGTACCATCCACTCTGCGGCTCAACTCAGTCAGTTGAACCAAAACATGAATCTGAAAAAAATGCACATTAGGCCGTAGGGAAATACAGCTGGGGTCCCGCCAAGCCATCTCACCCATGCCAGAGCTGATCCCATCGGCCTATACTGGTCTCAGGCCGAGGGACACACTCCACTCTGCGGCTCAACTCAGCCAATTGTACCATCCACTCTGCGGCTCAACTTAGTCAGTTGAACCAAAACATGAATCTGAAAAAAATGCACATTAGGCCGTAGGGAAATACAGCTGGGGTCCCGCCAAGCCATCTCACCCATGCCAGAGCTGATCCCATCGGCCTATACTGGTCTCAGGCCGAGGGACACACTCCACTCTGCGGCTCAACTCAGCCAATTGTACCATCCACTCTGCGGCTCAACTCAGTCAGTTGAACCAAAACATGAATCTGAAAAAAATGCACATTAGGCCGTAGGGAAATACAGCTGGGGTCCCGCCAAGCCATCTCACCCATGCCAGAGCTGATCCCATCGGCCTATACTGGTCTCAGGCCGAGGGACACACTCCACTCTGCGGCTCAACTCAGCCAATTGTACCATCCACTCTGCGGCTCAACTCAGTCAATTGTACCAAAGCATGAATCTGAAAAAAATGCACATTAGGCCGTAGGGAAATACAGCTGGGGTCCCGCCAAGCCATCTCACCCATGCCAGAGCTGATCCCATCGGCCTATACTGGTCTCAGGCCGAGGGACACACTCCACTCTGCGGCTCAACTCAGCCAATTGTACCATCCACTCTGCGGCTCAACTCAGTCAGTTGAACCAAAACATGAATCTGAAAAAAATGCACATTAGGCCGTAGGGAAATACAGCTGGGGTCCCGCCAAGCCATCTCACCCATGCCAGAGCTGATCCCATCGGCCTATACTGGTCTCAGGCCGAGGGACACACTCCACTCTGCGGCTCAACTCAGCCAATTGTACCATCCACTCTGCGGCTCAACTCAGTCAGTTGAACCAAAACATGAATCTGAAAAAAATGCACATTAGGCCGTAGGGAAATACAGCTGGGGTCCCGCCAAGCCATCTCACCCATGCCAGAGCTAATCCCATCGGCCTATACTGGTCTCAGGCCGAGGGACACACTCCACTCTGCGGCTCAACTCAGCCAATTGTACCATCCACTCTGCGGCTCAACTCAGTCAATTGTACCAAAGCATGAATCTGAAAAAAATGCACATTAGGCCGTAGGGAAATACAGCTGGGGTCCCGCCAAGCCATCTCACCCATGCCAGAGCTGATCCCATCGGCCTATACTGGTCTCAGGCCGAGGGACACACTCCACTCTGCGGCTCAACTCAGCCAATTGTACCATCCACTCTGCGGCTCAACTCAGTCAGTTGAACCAAAACATGAATCTGAAAAAAAATGCACATTAGGCCGTAGGGAAATACAGCTGGGGTCCCGCCAAGCCATCTCACCCATGCCAGAGCTGATCCCATCGGCCTATACTGGTCTCAGGCCGAGGGACACACTCCACTCTGCGGCTCAACTCAGCCAATTGTACCATCCACTCTGCGGCTCAACTCAGTCAGTTGAACCAAAACATGAATCTGAAAAAAATGCACATTAGGCCGTAGGGAAATACAGCTGGGGTCCCGCCAAGCCATCTCACCCATGCCAGAGCTGATCCCATCGGCCTATACTGGTCTCAGGCCGAGGGACACACTCCACTCTGCGGCTCAACTCAGCCAATTGTACCATCCACTCTGCGGCTCAACTCAGTCAGTTGAACCAAAACATGAATCTGAAAAAAATGCACATTAGGCCGTAGGGAAATACAGCTGGGGTCCCGCCAAGCCATCTCACCCATGCCAGAGCTGATCCCATCGGCCTATACTGGTCTCAGGCCGAGGGACACACTCCACTCTGCGGCTCAACTCAGCCAATTGTACCATCCACTCTGCGGCTCAACTCAGTCAGTTGAACCAAAACATGAATCTGAAAAAAATGCACATTAGGCCGTAGGGAAATACAGCTGGGGTCCCGCCAAGCCATCTCACCCATGCCAGAGCTGATCCCATCGGCCTATACTGGTCTCAGGCCGAGGGACACACTCCACTCTGCGGCTCAACTCAGCCAATTGTACCATCCACTCTGCGGCTCAACTCAGTCAGTTGAACCAAAACATGAATCTGAAAAAAATGCACATTAGGCCGTAGGGAAATACAGCTGGGGTCCCGCCAAGCCATCTCACCCATGCCAGAGCTGATCCCATCGGCCTATACTGGTCTCAGGCCGAGGGACACACTCCACTCTGCGGCTCAACTCAGCCAATTGTACCATCCACTCTGCGGCTCAACTCAGTCAATTGTACCAAAGCATGAATCTGAAAAAAAATGCACATTAGGCCGTAGGGAAATACAGCTGGGGTCCCGCCAAGCCATCTCACCCATGCCAGAGCTGATCCCATCGGCCTATACTGGTCTCAGGCCGAGGGACACACTCCACTCTGCGGCTCAACTCAGCCAATTGTACCATCCACTCTGCGGCTCAACTCAGTCAGTTGAACCAAAACATGAATCTGAAAAAAATGCACATTAGGCCGTAGGGAAATACAGCTGGGGTCCCGCCAAGCCATCTCACCCATGCCAGAGCTGATCCCATCGGCCTATACTGGTCTCAGGCCGAGGGACACACTCCACTCTGCGGCTCAACTCAGCCAATTGTACCATCCACTCTGCGGCTCAACTCAGTCAGTTGAACCAAAACATGAATCTGAAAAAAATGCACATTAGGCCGTAGGGAAATACAGCTGGGGTCCCGCCAAGCCATCTCACCCATGCCAGAGCTGATCCCATCGGCCTATACTGGTCTCAGGCCGAGGGACACACTCCACTCTGCGGCTCAACTCAGCCAATTGTACCATCCACTCTGCGGCTCAACTCAGTCAATTGTACCAAAGCATGAATCTGAAAAAAATGCACATTAGGCCGTAGGGAAATACAGCTGGGGTCCCGCCAAGCCATCTCACCCATGCCAGAGCTGATCCCATCGGCCTATACTGGTCTCAGGCCGAGGGACACACTCCACTCTGCGGCTCAACTCAGCCAATTGTACCATCCACTCTGCGGCTCAACTCAGTCAGTTGAACCAAAACATGAATCTGAAAAAAATGCACATTAGGCCGTAGGGAAATACAGCTGGGGTCCCGCCAAGCCATCTCACCCATGCCAGAGCTGATCCCATCGGCCTATACTGGTCTCAGGCCGAGGGACACACTCCACTCTGCGGCTCAACTCAGCCAATTGTACCATCCACTCTGCGGCTCAACTCAGTCAGTTGAACCAAAACATGAATCTGAAAAAAATGCACATTAGGCCGTAGGGAAATACAGCTGGGGTCCCGCCAAGCCATCTCACCCATGCCAGAGCTGATCCCATCGGCCTATACTGGTCTCAGGCCGAGGGATACACTCCACTCTGCGGCTCAACTCAGCCAATTGTACCATCCACTCTGCGGCTCAACTCAGTCAATTGTACCAAAGCATGAATCTGAAAAAAATGCACATTAGGCCGTAGGGAAATACAGCTGGGGTCCCGCCAAGCCATCTCACTCATGCCAGAGCTGATCCCATCGGCCTATACTGGTCTCAGGCCGAGGGACACACTCCACTCTGCGGCTCAACTCAGCCAATTGTACCATCCACTCTGCGGCTCAACTCAGTCAGTTGAACCAAAACATGAATCTGAAAAAAATGCACATTAGGCCGTAGGGAAATACAGCTGGGGTCCCGCCAAGCCATCTCACCCATGCCAGAGCTGATCCCATCGGCCTATACTGGTCTCAGGCCGAGGGACACACTCCACTCTGCGGCTCAACTCAGCCAATTGTACCATCCACTCTGCGGCTCAACTCAGCCAATTGTGCCAACACATGAAATTGGCAAAAATGTGTGGTTGATATTAATCTAGATTAGGCCGTATGCAAATGCAGCTGCGGTCCCGCCAAGCCATCTGGCACATGCTACAGGTCATTCCATCGACCTAAGCTGGATACAGGCCGAGGGACACCATCGCCACTTGACTGCTCAACTCAGCCAATTGTGCCCATCGCCACTTGACTGCTCAACTCAGCCAATTGTGCCAACACATGAAATTGGCAAAAATGTGTGGTTGATATTAATCTAGATTAGGCCGTATGCAAATGCAGCTGCGGTCCCGCCAAGCCATCTGGCACATGCTACAGGTCATTCCATCGACCTAAGCTGGATACAGGCCGAGGGACACCATCGCCACTTGACTGCTCAACTCAGCCAATTGTGCCCATCGCCACTTGACTGCTCAACTCAGCCAATTGTGCCAACACATGAAATTGGCAAAAATGTGTGGTTGATATTAATCTAGATTAGGCCGTATGCAAATGCAGCTGCGGTCCCGCCAAGCCATCTCACCCATGCCAGAGCTGATCCCATCGGCCTAAGATGGTCACAGGCCGAGGGACACCGATCCCGAGAGCAGCACCGAGTACCGCGGGTTGGTGGCATGGCATATGAATGCAGTATTGGTCGATGGGAAATGTCAACTGGTACCTAGCAAGTCAACTGGTACCTAGCCACGGTCAATCTCACGGACACCAACCCCGACGACGACAGCAGGTAGGTATATTTTCTTTTTTTTTCAGGTGCAGCAGGTAGGTATATTTTCTTTTTTTCAGGTGCAGCAGGTAAGTATATTTTCTTTTTTTCAGGTGCAGCAGGTAAGTATATTTTCTTTTTATAGGTTTATTTCATTTATTTATTTAGCAACACAATTATTCTCCCCCCATACCACTGTCATGCAAGCGAGCTATGCCGAACATAGCCGGGGGATGAATAAGGTCGATGTGCCCAGTTAAAAATACATTGTCCTCATCGGCCATGTGACGGGCAGCCGAGATAGCGTAGGCTATCGAGCTATTAAGCCATGGCCAGCTAAGCTGCCTTCCAACATCATGGACCACCGTCACCCAACACCCTACCGCATGTGCTATTATCAGACGTTGTTCATGGCCGAGGTCGCTCAGGCGTTTCCTGCGGTAGGTTGTTGGGTACAACGCCACAAGCAGTTTCCTGATGAAGGTTGGCAGCATCTGACGTTGCGCGCACCGGCCCAGTACCGCATCAAAGTGATGCTGGAGGCATCCCGGCATCCAGTCACGGTTCATCAACGATTGTGCCACGAACTCAGGATAGGGAATTGCTGGCTGCTGGTAGCACTGCAATAAATAGAAAAGGTAAGTATTAGTTAAGTTAGGATTAGTTTAGGTTAAGTTAGGCTTAGTTTACTCACCGCGATGGGCTGCTCCACTGACTGGCGCACGTTCTGCTGCTCGCTGAGCCGAGCAATCTCGACGATAGCCGTATCCAGATCTCTCCGTAGTTCTGCCATTTGAGACACCATCACACCGAAACGCAGCTCCATTGCCGCTAATCGTCCCGCCGCGCCACAGCACGACAATGGAGACTGCGTGTTTCGCCTCGACGACGGTCCAGGCTGCGGGCTGGATGTGACTGGCCCAGGCTGCGGGGACCATTCCCTGACTGTAGAGGGGCCAGGCTGCGGGGACGGTTCTCGCGGCGTGGCCGGCGTGGCGGCCCGTCGACGGCGTAATCTTCGCCGCAGACTGCGGCTCCCACCAGGCTGCGGGGACGGCGCTATCGGCGGTGTGGCCCGTGACTGACTCCGACGTCTCTTTCGCCGACGGTCTGATGGCGGCGGCGGCGATGGCGACCGTGATGGTGGCCCCTGCTCCCGCCACATGGAACGTGTCGTTGCCGGCATGACACACGATTAGACTGTCAAAAAACAAAGAAAAATGTATGGTTACTTTGATTTGTTCTACAAACACGAACGTACCACATATGGCAACATGGTTGAATCGAACACTGACCTACTTTACTGACATGTAGCTAGTTTTAGCTATATGGCCAGTAAACGAAAGTCATTGTTCGGTTTGACTTCAATAGGTGAGCCGAGCTGAGCACCACAATGGGACAATGGTGGTGTGTTTTGTTAGTATTGTAAGTACACTGAGGACCGGCAGCGTATTGGTGGCATGGTCTACGAGCGAGCGAGTATGTGCGCGAAGCACTCCTCAACGTAATCGTCCAACCTCACCACAACGTTTCACCTCTTAAAATCGTTCCTCGTGCCGTATGATGCACAGCCCAGCTGCCTGGCGAACCGCGCTGGGCTGGGCCGCTGGTAGGTAGGCAGTTAGTGTGTGTTCGTTGTTTCCATCCATTCCGACAAGTCCACCATGATTTACGAGTCCGACTGACTGCAGGGGACTTGTGCAAAAAAAAAAGACAAGTCCAGCACAAGCACCATGTGATGGGTTTTTCGTTCCATCTTCCGATCATCGGATTGTTTGACTATTGACTATTGCATTGCATACCTTTAGGCGCCGGGGGACTTCATGCAGAAAAGAGAAGTCCACACACCAAGGCCTATAACCAAGGCCATGATGGGGACTTCTCTTCTCATACACAACACACACACGTCTCGACGGACGCGCGCGCTCACCACCACCACACCATGTGATGATGATGAGCGCGCGGCCGGATGATAACCACCGCACTCGCGCGCCGCCGCCACCACCAGCACACACTTCGTGGGCCGTGGGGGGCGCGCAACCTCCAAGCAAGGGTAGTCTTTTTTTTTTTTTTTTTTTTTTTTTTTTTTTTATACAGGGGGGAATCTGCTCACAGACACCTGAGAAGGAACTCAGGGTGTGGGGATGGGAGAATTTCACTCCCGACCCACTAAACCTTACCCTGTGCGCTTGGCCCTTGGCCTCCCCGGAACCGTCCGAAGGCATTACTTCGTGGGAGGGGCCGCTGTAGCGCTATGGCGCCTCTCTAGCAATACTCTAACGATCTGGTCGGGCAGTAGGTAACTGCTGCTCGGCTCGCCACTGTCGTTGTAATACCGAAACTATGTGGGTGACCGCAGTCACCACCGCGCTCCAGTTCTCGGTGGTACCACACATCCTATGAACGATGTTGTCCGGACTGGTATCCGCTCCGCATATCGCTAGCATAGCGCTCGATACTGGCTCGAAACGTGGACAGGCAAACACGACGTGTTCGGCGGTCTCCTCGACACCAGCACATGTGGGGCAGGTGGGAGTACTTGCATGTCCGAACCTATGCAGGTAGCTCCTAAAGCAGCCATGGCCTGACAGGAACTGTGTCAGGTGGAAGTTTACTTCCCCATGGCGCCTGTTGACCCAGCTTGATACGGAAGGTATCAAGCGGTAAGTCCACCTCCCCTTTGTGGAGTTTTCCCACTCCAATTGCCATCTCGCGGTCGACACAACTCGCGCGTTGTTGCGCACCCCTCGAACGGTCCTCGCGTCATAACACGCCACATCCTCCTTAATGATAAGGCTGATTGGCATCATCCCTGCTATGACACAGACGGCCTCTCTCGAGATAGTGCGGTATGCACTGGCCACCCTTAAGCACATTAGCCTGTGTGTACTCTCTAATTTCTGCCTGTGGCAGTCAATATCCAGTACCGCAGCCCACGCAGGGCCGCCGTATCTGAGGATAGATACTACGACCCCAGCGAGGAGCCTGCGCTTACTGGCATTCACTGCCGAGCTGTTTGACATCATACGGGATAATGCCCCCACAGCCATAGACGCTCTCTTGCAGGCGTACTCGACGTGGCAGCCGAAGCTGAGCTTATCGTCGAGCATAACCCCCAAGAGTTTTAGAGAGCGCACAGACCTAATTGTGCTTCCGCCGACTGTCAACGTTGCATGCTGTACTGACATGCGATTGTTGACTACGACCACTTCCGTCTTGTGATGGGCGAGCTCCAGTTTCCTGGTTCTCATCCATTCCTCCACAAGCCTGACGCAGTGGGCCGCTGTCAGCTCTACCTCCTCGAGGGATTCCCCGCAGACTACCAGCGTGACATCGTCGGCAAAACCTACAATTTTCACGCCTACCGGGAATTTTATCCTCAACAGTCCATCGTACATGACGTTCCATAACACCGGGCCCAGGATGGAGCCTTGTGGCACACCTGCGGTGACTCTAACGCATTTTTCGCCATCTTCTGTGTCGTACGTCAACACACGATTCTGGAAGTAGCTTTCCAGAATCTTATACAGCCCTCCGGGAATTTGGAGCTGGTGTAGCGAGCGGGCTATCGCCCCCCAGCACGCGCTGTTGAACGCGTTCTTCACGTCTAAGGTTAGCACCGCGCAGTAGCGAATGCCCCTTCGTTTCCGATGGACCACCTCTGCCGTCTGGATGACGTCGCGGATGGCGTCCACCGTGGATCTGCCCTTTCGGAACCCGTACTGGCTGCTTGACAGGCCGTCTACACCTTCGGTGTAGGCCGACAGCCTGTTGAGGATGACCCTCTCAAGCAGTTTCCCAGTGGTGTCCAGCAAACAGATGGGTCTGTATGCTGACGGGTCCCCAGGGGGTTTTCCTGGCTTCGGAAGCAGCACCAGCTTCTGCCGCTTCCACGCGTCTGGGAAGACGCCTACGTCCAGACAAGTCTGAAAAACAGAACGGAACATGTCTGGATTTTCCGCAACGGCCGCCCTCAGAGCCACAACCGGGATCCCATCTGGGCCCGGGGCCTTGCCCACCACCAGCGACCTGGCAATACCGCCAAGTTCACTGTTCGTCACTCTAGACACTTCTCCCTGATCCGCGCCTGGGATCCGCGGCCAGGAGTCTACGTCCCTACGCGGGAACAGGAACCCAACGATCGGAGCCAGTACCGCTGGTGATCTCTCCGGGGGTGCCGTCACGCCGCGGGTCTTTGCCATGACCACTTTGTAAGCATCCCCCCATGGGTTCGTGTTGGCGCTTTGGCATAGGCTGTCAAAGCACGCGCGCTTGCGTCTGGCGATCTCTTTATTGAGGGCTGCCTTAGCCGCTCGGAGAGCGACGCGGCGTTCCTCGCGAGATTCAGTCGTACGAGCTCGTTGCATCCTCCTTCTCGCCTGGAGGCAAGACGCCCTGAGGATAGCAATCGACTCGCTCCACCAGTACACCGGTCTGTGGCCATGCCTGGGATAGGCTCTCCTAGGCATGGTTGTATCGCACGCCCTTGTCAGTGCTGCTACCAGTTCTTCCCCCGTCAGATCCGGGGTTATTCGCTCCCGCCTCAGTGCTTCGCCGAAGACCTCCTCCTCGAAGAACGACGTCCGCCAGCCTCGAGCGCAGGAAGAATTTCCTCCTGCCACTCGCCTCTCACCTGGCCCCACACTGTACCGAATCGCCTGATGGTCACTATGAGTGTAACCCTCATCGACCCTCCAGTGTAGGTTGCCCTCCAAACTCGGGCTGCAGTATGTCACGTCGATGACGGATTCTGCACCATTCCTTCTGTAGGTACTGACCGAGCCGGTGTTGGATAGTACAACGTCCAGCTTGGCCATTGCCTCCAGTAGGATGCGTCCTCTCTGGTTGGTGTGGTGGCTACCCCACTCTACCGCCCATGCGTTAAAGTCGCCCGCAATGACCACCGGTCTTAGGCCGACAAGTACCGCAGTCAGTCTGTCCACCATCTGCGAGAATTGCTCGATAGACCACCTGGGCGGAGCATAGCAGCTACTTAAGTATACTCCGTTAACCCTGGCGATCACGAATCCCTCGCTCGAGTTGGACACGACTACCTCCTGAATGGGGAAGCTCCCCATCGTGCATATCGCCGCCATCCCCGACGCGTCCGTGACCCAATTCCCGTTGCCGGTTGGGACGCGGTACGGGTCAGAGATGATTGCGACATCCGCTCCCCATTCCACTGCCGATTGCCACAGCAGTTGCTGGGCAGCCGAACAGTGGTTCAGGTTCAACTGCGCTACCTCGAACATGGCTGAGCATTGCTCTTTGCCTTAGCAGCATTGCTCTTGGACCCCGGGCAGCGGGGGCCACCTGCCATGTGGTTGGTAGGGGTATTCCCCTTCTCCGCGCATATAGTGCACCTCGGCGGCTTTTGGCAACCTCGCGCCTTATGGCCCTCCAAGCCGCACCATCTGCAAAGCTTGCTCTTGTCGGTGTTCTTGCAGTCACGGGCCACATGGCCCTGACCGAAGCACCTAAAGCAAGCCGTCACCGGTCGGGGAATACTGACGGGGCAGACCGACCAGCCCACTCGCACCCTCCCTGCGGCTACCGCCTTTCTGGCCTCAGCTGCAGAGAGCCTGATGGTAGCCACTTGGGTGGAGAACAGTCCCTTCCTCAAGGTAATCGCTGATTGCGGTACCTCGACTTGACACTGTTCCCGGAGCGCCGTGACTATCTCGGTCGCCTCCGTCACTTCGTCCAGGTCCTTGACCTGGATGGTGATAGTCGAGCCTAGCGACTTCACCTGCACCCCAGAACCAACAACCTCCTTTGCCAGTTTCTGGTAGGTTGGTCCCTGGTCCTTAGCACCACGTTTGAGCACCAGGAGCATCTCGCCTGTACGAGTGCGCCTGATGCTCCTCACGTTACTGCCCATCTCCACAAGGCGCTCGTCCGTTCTCATTTTCTTCAAGACTTCCGCGTATTTCGACGCGTCCGTCTTGAGGATGAGAGCTTCGCCCTTGTTCCTGGTCCGGGCAGCACTGCTCTTGGGGGCAGTTTTGTCCGGGGGTTTCGGGGGTTTCGGGGGTTTCGGGGGGGTACCCTTCTTACCGCCCTGCTTCCCGCCCTTGGAGCCGCTAGGTTTCTCAGTATTTCTATTGGCTATTCCAGCCCTCTTCTTCGGTACGTCCACCACCGCACTCTCCACCTGCACAGAGACTTTCCGTCTCTTAGGGCGTGCTGCGCCCTTTACTGGCGAAGGTGAGGGTCGATTACGCTTCTGTCCCTGCGTAACGGCAAAGTGGAGGGCCTCGCTGGACATCGTATTGTTGCCCGCGAAGTTGAAGGCGTCCGTCTGGGTAGACTTCGGTTCCTTCTGTTCCGCCCTCTCTGCGACCTCTAGTCGCTTCCTGAGCCGCTCGTGGTCGTCCTGGGCCTCGTTCACGTTTGCACGGAGCTGTCGCAAGGCCTGCTTTAGGTCCTTCGCGATGTTGCTCTTCGTACTCGTGAACTCGATTATGGCGTCGAGTTGTCCCGCGATTGCCAGCAGCCTAGGGAGGGGCCCAAAGCTATTCATAGTTCTGATTAGCCCGGGCCAGTCCTTCGGCTGCTCTTCCGGCTGTCCACCGATCCCGGCCGTTGTCTCTGCATCGCGCGGAGATTTCGACCGTTTGTTCGGCTCTCTGTGTTCGGGAGATCTGGGTAGACCTCCCTTCGCGAACGGGTTCGCGGTCGCCTCCTCGGCGACTTGTTCAACTGGGGTTTGGGGTTTTTGGTTTTTTTGATGATTGTTTGAAATCATCCCGACTGTTGGGTCCCCCTTAGACCGCTATCCTACCGTGCAAATGGAATAGTCGCTGATTGATCCCCATGGGTGCCTATGCGAGCAGTGAGGTCCATGACGAGGGTTGACATAGGCCTTCATGGGGCGTTATGTTCAGAGCCGGATCGCGTAAGACGGGAATAACTCAACCGAACCTATTCCCACCGCAGCCCCAACTGGGTGGCACGGGAGGAACGTATTCTAAGGCCTGCCAGGGTTTTATGGGACGGAGACAAACAAGGCATTAGCTCAAACGTCGTTTCGGCCGGTTCCACCCGACTCTACTAAGAGAATGAAATACCTTGAGTGCCAGCCCGTAGCGTGGTTTATGGTAAGTTTCCACTCAGTGTCCTACATAATGCCAGTGTGTCAGTATACATACTTGCGATCTTACTGACATCGATCGCAAGGCACCTTCCGGCGCTTCCCCTCGTTTGTTGTTCGATTAGCCGACTGGATCAGTACCGCAGCACTGGTGGTCCATCGTTTCCAGGGTGCACCACGGGGAGGCGAACAACTTCACACCCCAAGCAAGGGTAGTCTGAGAGTAGTCTCAAGCAAGGGTAGTCTTTTTTTTTTTTTTTTTTTTTTTTTTTTTTTTTTTTTTTTTTTTTTATACAGGGGGGAATCTGCTCCCAGACACCTGAGAAGATAACTCAGGGTGTGGGGATGGGAGAAGTAGCTCTCCCGACCCACTAAACCTTACCCTGTGCTCTAGACCCTTGTCCTCCCCGGAACCGCCCGAAGGCATTACGTCATGGGAGGGGGCCGATTGCGCTATGGCGCATCACTACGTGTTGTGTCAGACATGACACTCGCTACTGCACAGTGAGCAGCTGTGCAGGGCCTTCCTCTTGTTGCTCGCTGTTCGTTGTTCGCCTGAGTTCTAGAGCAGACGTGATAGCCAGCCAACTGTCCAGGGCCCGTACAGGACAGATGTGACCGCTTACCAGCTGCGTGTGCTAAGCACTCTAAGAACCCGGCGTCACTCCTGCCTTTGCACAACGAGGGTTTGTGCAGGGCTTCTCAACCTCCTCTTGTTGTTCGCTGTTCGTTGTTCGCCTCGGTTCCAAGCAGACGTGATAGCCAGCCAACTGTCCAACAGGGTAGCTTAGGACAGATGTGACCGCTTACCAGCTGCTTGTGCTAAGCACTAAGAACCCGGCGTCACTCCTGCCTTTGCACAACGAGGGTTTGTGCAGGGCTTCTCTGCGGTAGTTCGTTTAGCCGCAATATCTCTCCCTTGGGTTCGATAATTAACGTTTCCAGGGCACACCACGAGGAGGCGAACTACTCCATGCCCCAAGCAAGGGTAGTCTTTTTTTTTTTTTTTTTTTTTTTTTTTTTTTTTTTTTTTTTTTTATACAGGGGGGAATCTGCTCACAGACACCTGAGAAGGAACTCAGGGTGTGGGGATGGGAGAATTTCACTCCCGACCCACTAAACCTTACCCTGTGCGCTTGGCCCTTGGCCTCCCCGGAACCGCCCGAAGGCATTACTTCGTGGGAGGGGCCGCTGTAGCGCTATGGCGCCTCTCTAGCAATACTCTAACGATCTGGTCGGGCAGTAGGTAACTGCTGCTCGGCTCGCCACTGTCGTTGTAATACCGAAACTATGTGGGTGACCGCAGTCACCACCGCGCTCCAGTTCTCGGTGGTACCACACATCCTATGAACGATGTTGTCCGGACTGGTATCCGCTCCGCATATCGCTAGCATAGCGCTCGATACTGGCTCGAAACGTGGACAGGCAAACACGACGTGTTCGGCGGTCTCCTCGACACCAGCACATGTGGGGCAGGTGGGAGTACTTGCATGTCCGAACCTATGCAGGTAGCTCCTAAAGCAGCCATGGCCTGACAGGAACTGTGTCAGGTGGAAGTTTACTTCCCCATGGCGCCTGTTGACCCAGCTTGATACGGAAGGTATCAAGCGGTAAGTCCACCTCCCCTTTGTGGAGTTTTCCCACTCCAATTGCCATCTCGCGGTCGACACAACTCGCGCGTTGTTGCGCACCCCTCGAACGGTCCTCGCGTCATAACACGCCACATCCTCCTTAATGATAAGGCTGATTGGCATCATCCCTGCTATGACACAGACGGCCTCTCTCGAGATAGTGCGGTATGCACTGGCCACCCTTAAGCACATTAGCCTGTGTGTACTCTCTAATTTCTGCCTGTGGCAGTCAATATCCAGTACCGCAGCCCACGCAGGGCCGCCGTATCTGAGGATAGATACTACGACCCCAGCGAGGAGCCTGCGCTTACTGGCATTCACTGCCGAGCTGTTTGACATCATACGGGATAATGCCCCCACAGCCATAGACGCTCTCTTGCAGGCGTACTCGACGTGGCAGCCGAAGCTGAGCTTATCGTCGAGCATAACCCCCAAGAGTTTTAGAGAGCGCACAGACCTAATTGTGCTTCCGCCGACTGTCAACGTTGCATGCTGTACTGACATGCGATTGTTGACTACGACCACTTCCGTCTTGTGATGGGCGAGCTCCAGTTTCCTGGTTCTCATCCATTCCTCCACAAGCCTGACGCAGTGGGCCGCTGTCAGCTCTACCTCCTCGAGGGATTCCCCGCAGACTACCAGCGTGACATCGTCGGCAAAACCTACAATTTTCACGCCTACCGGGAATTTTATCCTCAACAGTCCATCGTACATGACGTTCCATAACACCGGGCCCAGGATGGAGCCTTGTGGCACACCTGCGGTGACTCTAACGCATTTTTCGCCATCTTCTGTGTCGTACGTCAACACACGATTCTGGAAGTAGCTTTCCAGAATCTTATACAGCCCTCCGGGAATTTGGAGCTGGTGTAGCGAGCGGGCTATCGCCCCCCAGCACGCGCTGTTGAACGCGTTCTTCACGTCTAAGGTTAGCACCGCGCAGTAGCGAATGCCCCTTCGTTTCCGATGGACCACCTCTGCCGTCTGGATGACGTCGCGGATGGCGTCCACCGTGGATCTGCCCTTTCGGAACCCGTACTGGCTGCTTGACAGGCCGTCTACACCTTCGGTGTAGGCCGACAGCCTGTTGAGGATGACCCTCTCAAGCAGTTTCCCAGTGGTGTCCAGCAAACAGATGGGTCTGTATGCTGACGGGTCCCCAGGGGGTTTTCCTGGCTTCGGAAGCAGCACCAGCTTCTGCCGCTTCCACGCGTCTGGGAAGACGCCTACGTCCAGACAAGTCTGAAAAACAGAACGGAACATGTCTGGATTTTCCGCAACGGCCGCCCTCAGAGCCACAACCGGGATCCCATCTGGGCCCGGGGCCTTGCCCACCACCAGCGACCTGGCAATACCGCCAAGTTCACTGTTCGTCACTCTAGACACTTCTCCCTGATCCGCGCCTGGGATCCGCGGCCAGGAGTCTACGTCCCTACGCGGGAACAGGAACCCAACGATCGGAGCCAGTACCGCTGGTGATCTCTCCGGGGGTGCCGTCACGCCGCGGGTCTTTGCCATGACCACTTTGTAAGCATCCCCCCATGGGTTCGTGTTGGCGCTTTGGCATAGGCTGTCAAAGCACGCGCGCTTGCGTCTGGCGATCTCTTTATTGAGGGCTGCCTTAGCCGCTCGGAGAGCGACGCGGCGTTCCTCGCGAGATTCAGTCGTACGAGCTCGTTGCATCCTCCTTCTCGCCTGGAGGCAAGACGCCCTGAGGATAGCAATCGACTCGCTCCACCAGTACACCGGTCTGTGGCCATGCCTGGGATAGGCTCTCCTAGGCATGGTTGTATCGCACGCCCTTGTCAGTGCTGCTACCAGTTCTTCCCCCGTCAGATCCGGGGTTATTCGCTCCCGCCTCAGTGCTTCGCCGAAGACCTCCTCCTCGAAGAACGACGTCCGCCAGCCTCGAGCGCAGGAAGAATTTCCTCCTGCCACTCGCCTCTCACCTGGCCCCACACTGTACCGAATCGCCTGATGGTCACTATGAGTGTAACCCTCATCGACCCTCCAGTGTAGGTTGCCCTCCAAACTCGGGCTGCAGTATGTCACGTCGATGACGGATTCTGCACCATTCCTTCTGTAGGTACTGACCGAGCCGGTGTTGGATAGTACAACGTCCAGCTTGGCCATTGCCTCCAGTAGGATGCGTCCTCTCTGGTTGGTGTGGTGGCTACCCCACTCTACCGCCCATGCGTTAAAGTCGCCCGCAATGACCACCGGTCTTAGGCCGACAAGTACCGCAGTCAGTCTGTCCACCATCTGCGAGAATTGCTCGATAGACCACCTGGGCGGAGCATAGCAGCTACTTAAGTATACTCCGTTAACCCTGGCGATCACGAATCCCTCGCTCGAGTTGGACACGACTACCTCCTGAATGGGGAAGCTCCCCATCGTGCATATCGCCGCCATCCCCGACGCGTCCGTGACCCAATTCCCGTTGCCGGTTGGGACGCGGTACGGGTCAGAGATGATTGCGACATCCGCTCCCCATTCCACTGCCGATTGCCACAGCAGTTGCTGGGCAGCCGAACAGTGGTTCAGGTTCAACTGCGCTACCTCGAACATGGCTGAGCATTGCTCTTTGCCTTAGCAGCATTGCTCTTGGACCCCGGGCAGCGGGGGCCACCTGCCATGTGGTTGGTAGGGGTATTCCCCTTCTCCGCGCATATAGTGCACCTCGGCGGCTTTTGGCAACCTCGCGCCTTATGGCCCTCCAAGCCGCACCATCTGCAAAGCTTGCTCTTGTCGGTGTTCTTGCAGTCACGGGCCACATGGCCCTGACCGAAGCACCTAAAGCAAGCCGTCACCGGTCGGGGAATACTGACGGGGCAGACCGACCAGCCCACTCGCACCCTCCCTGCGGCTACCGCCTTTCTGGCCTCAGCTGCAGAGAGCCTGATGGTAGCCACTTGGGTGGAGAACAGTCCCTTCCTCAAGGTAATCGCTGATTGCGGTACCTCGACTTGACACTGTTCCCGGAGCGCCGTGACTATCTCGGTCGCCTCCGTCACTTCGTCCAGATCCTTGACCTGGATGGTGATAGTCGAGCCTAGCGACTTCACCTGCACCCCAGAACCAACAACCTCCTTTGCCAGTTTCTGGTAGGTTGGTCCCTGGTCCTTAGCACCACGTTTGAGCACCAGGAGCATCTCGCCTGTACGAGTGCGCCTGATGCTCCTCACGTTACTGCCCATCTCCACAAGGCGCTCGTCCGTTCTCATTTTCTTCAAGACTTCCGCGTATTTCGACGCGTCCGTCTTGAGGATGAGAGCTTCGCCCTTGTTCCTGGTCCGGGCAGCACTGCTCTTGGGGGCAGTTTTGTCCGGGGGTTTCGGGGGTTTCGGGGGTTTCGGGGGGGTACCCTTCTTACCGCCCTGCTTCCCGCCCTTGGAGCCGCTAGGTTTCTCAGTATTTCTATTGGCTATTCCAGCCCTCTTCTTCGGTACGTCCACCACCGCACTCTCCACCTGCACAGAGACTTTCCGTCTCTTAGGGCGTGCTGCGCCCTTTACTGGCGAAGGTGAGGGTCGATTACGCTTCTGTCCCTGCGTAACGGCAAAGTGGAGGGCCTCGCTGGACATCGTATTGTTGCCCGCGAAGTTGAAGGCGTCCGTCTGGGTAGACTTCGGTTCCTTCTGTTCCGCCCTCTCTGCGACCTCTAGTCGCTTCCTGAGCCGCTCGTGGTCGTCCTGGGCCTCGTTCACGTTTGCACGGAGCTGTCGCAAGGCCTGCTTTAGGTCCTTCGCGATGTTGCTCTTCGTACTCGTGAACTCAATTATGGCGTCGAGTTGTCCCGCGATTGCCAGCAGCCTAGGGAGGGGCCCAAAGCTATTCATAGTTCTGATTAGCCCGGGCCAGTCCTTCGGCTGCTCTTCCGGCTGTCCACCGATCCCGGCCGTTGTCTCTGCATCGCGCGGAGATTTCGACCGTTTGTTCGGCTCTCTGTGTTCAGGAGATCTGGGTAGACCTCCCTTCGCGAACGGGTTCGCGGTCGCCTCCTCGGCGACTTGTTCAACTGGGGTTTGGGGTTTTTGCTTTTGTTGATGATTGTTTGAAATCATCCCGACTGTTGGGTCCCCCTTAGAACGCTATCCTACCGTGCAAATGGAATAGTCGCTGATTGATCCCCATGGGTGCCTATGCGAGCAGTGAGGTCCATGACGAGGGTTGACATAGGCCTTCATGGGGCGTTATGTTCAGAGCCGGATCGCGTAAGACGGGAATAACTCAACCGAACCTATTCCCACCGCAGCCCCAACTGGGTGGCACGGGAGGAACGTATTCTAAGGCCTGCCAGGGTTTTATGGGACGGAGACAAACAAGGCATTAGCTCAAACGTCGTTTCGGCCGGTTCCACCCGACTCTACTAAGAGAATGAAATACCTTGAGTGCCAGCCCGTAGCGTGGTTTATGGTAAGTTTCCACTCAGTGTCCTACATAATGCCAGTGTGTCAGTATACATACTTGCGATCTTACTGACATCGATCGCAAGGCACCTTCCGGCGCTTCCCCTCGTTTGTTGTTCGATTAGCCGACTGGATCAGTACCGCAGCACTGGTGGTCCATCGTTTCCAGGGTGCACCACGGGGAGGCGAACAACTTCACACCCCAAGCAAGGGTAGTCTGAGAGGATCGAAATGTACACCTCTCTGCAACTCGCAACTCCCAGCCTGTAAACCTATCGTTTGTAGGAGGTCTCAGGTATCGAAATCATATATTGATGCTGAGCAGCGCCACCAGCGTTCCAGTATCCCAGATACTTGCTGTACGACGCCGCGCGCAAGGGCTTTGTCTGCGTGCATGCAATAAGATGCCAACGTGAGATCACGCTAGCAAGTCTTGTAGGTTTTTTGCCACATGATCACCGACCACCTATGGGGGACACTATCAGCTCGGTTTGGTTACGACCTTAGAGGCGTTCAGGCATAATCCAACGAACGTAGCGTTATACCAAAGTCCGGTCGAACTAGTATTGAGCCATTGGTTCGTAGCTGTGGATACGTCTATTAACGTCTCTTTAAACTGTTCCCCTACAAGAGGAGAGTTTAGTTCATTCGAGACGGGTTTTAAACAGCAGCTGTTTCATCATGTGTGTCCCCCGTTTAGGTCGGTCGTCCTCCCTCGTGTACCTTGGTCTTTAGGACCTCTCAGACTACCTCTTGTCGAATGAAGTGGCATGACTACCAGTCATTTTCTTTCTAATGCCACTTCAACTTACTCGTGCTTATATCATATCGTATAAGTCTAACGCCCTCAGGAAGTTGAGTACAGTTTGCTCTGTACTCCTGTCATTGAACAATACCTCACGGATTGAACCAACGACACCCATATCTTCCCTTAATTGTGCTCTCGCCGGGCACTCCACCAATAGATGATTTACATCTAATACCGCACCGCATCCCTGGCAGTAGGCCACACTGCCGCTAAATCGAGGTCCATGAGTGAGCCGTGTATGACCAATCCTCAGCCGAGTCAGAACTTTCTGATCTCGAGAATTAGGTGCATCCTTCCACTCTTGTGTAGTGTTCTTGATACGACGCAGGAATGCATCACGGTTGTTATGCCAAGACACATTCCATGCGTATCGCGAGGTCTGCTTCACCCAGCGGGTAGCGTCACTATAGGGCACCGGAATGGCCTCTAGTTGAGCAAGACGACCCTGGTTAGCTAGTTTATCAGCAGCCTCATTCCCTGGTATACCTGCGTGTCTCACCCATGCCAGAGCTGATCCCATCGGCCTATACTGGTCTCAGGCCGAGGGACACACTCCACTCTGCGGCTCAACTCAGCCAATTGTACCATCCACTCTGCGGCTCAACTCAGTCAGTTGAACCAAAACATGAATCTGAAAAAAATGCACATTAGGCCGTAGGGAAATACAGCTGGGGTCCCGCCAAGCCATCTCACCCATGCCAGAGCTGATCCCATCGGCCTATACTGGTCTCAGGCCGAGGGACACACTCCACTCTGCGGCTCAACTCAGCCAATTGTACCATCCACTCTGCGGCTCAACTCAGTCAATTGTACCAAAGCATGAATCTGAAAAAAATGCACATTAGGCCGTAGGGAAATACAGCTGGGGTCCCGCCAAGCCATCTCACCCATGCCAGAGCTGATCCCATCGGCCTATACTGGTCTCAGGCCGAGGGACACACTCCACTCTGCGGCTCAACTCAGCCAATTGTACCATCCACTCTGCGGCTCAACTCAGTCAGTTGAACCAAAACATGAATCTGAAAAAAATGCACATTAGGCCGTAGGGAAATACAGCTGGGGTCCCGCCAAGCCATCTCACCCATGCCAGAGCTGATCCCATCGGCCTATACTGGTCTCAGGCCGAGGGACACACTCCACTCTGCGGCTCAACTCAGCCAATTGTACCATCCACTCTGCGGCTCAACTCAGCCAATTGTGCCAACACATGAAATTGGCAAAAATGTGTGGTTGATATTAATCTAGATTAGGCCGTATGCAAATGCTGCTGCGGTCCCGCCAAGCCATCTGGCACATGCTACAGGTCATTCCATCGACCTAAGCTGGATACAGGCCGAGGGACACCATCGCCACTTGACTGCTCAACTCAGCCAATTGTGCCCATCGCCAC
>NW_027040530.1:60000-62500 GCF_037179485.1 Ochlerotatus camptorhynchus | reverse complement strand
TCATTTTGCTTCCGCTCATACTACCCTCCCTATAGGTACTTTTTGGTCAAAAAGTAGCCCCGGCAATCCGGCGAGAGGAAGCAGTTTGGCCGACGAGCCTTACTGACTGACTGACTGTACACTCTACCCCGGGTCTTGCGCCATGGCTCACCTGCGGCTCAACTCAGTCAGTTGAACCAAAGCATGAATCTGAAAAAAATGCACATTAGGCCGTAGGGAAATACAGCTGGGGTCCCGCCAAGCCATCTCACCCATGCCAGAGCTGATCCCATCGGCCTATACTGGTCTCAGGCCGAGGGACACACTCCACTCTGCGGCTCAACTCAGCCAATTGTACCATCCACTCTGCGGCTCAACTCAGTCAATTGTACCAAAGCATGAATCTGAAAAAAATGCACATTAGGCCGTAGGGAAATACAGCTGGGGTCCCGCCAAGCCATCTCACCCATGCCAGAGCTGATCCCATCGGCCTATACTGGTCTCAGGCCGAGGGACACACTCCACTCTGCGGCTCAACTCAGCCAATTGTACCATCCACTCTGCGGCTCAACTCAGTCAGTTGAACCAAAACATGAATCTGAAAAAAATGCACATTAGGCCGTAGGGAAATACAGCTGGGGTCCCGCCAAGCCATCTCACCCATGCCAGAGCTGATCCCATCGGCCTATACTGGTCTCAGGCCGAGGGACACACTCCACTCTGCGGCTCAACTCAGCCAATTGTACCATCCACTCTGCGGCTCAACTCAGTCAGTTGAACCAAAACATGAATCTGAAAAAAATGCACATTAGGCCGTAGGGAAATACAGCTGGGGTCCCGCCAAGCCATCTCACCCATGCCAGAGCTGATCCCATCGGCCTATACTGGTCTCAGGCCGAGGGACACACTCCACTCTGCGGCTCAACTCAGCCAATTGTACCATCCACTCTGCGGCTCAACTCAGTCAATTGTACCAAAGCATGAATCTGAAAAAAAATGCACATTAGGCCGTAGGGAAATACAGCTGGGGTCCCGCCAAGCCATCTCACCCATGCCAGAGCTGATCCCATCGGCCTATACTGGTCTCAGGCCGAGGGACACACTCCACTCTGCGGCTCAACTCAGCCAATTGTACCATCCACTCTGCGGCTCAACTCAGTCAGTTGAACCAAAACATGAATCTGAAAAAAATGCACATTAGGCCGTAGGGAAATACAGCTGGGGTCCCGCCAAGCCATCTCACCCATGCCAGAGCTGATCCCATCGGCCTATACTGGTCTCAGGCCGAGGGACACACTCCACTCTGCGGCTCAACTCAGCCAATTGTACCATCCACTCTGCGGCTCAACTCAGTCAGTTGAACCAAAACATGAATCTGAAAAAAATGCACATTAGGCCGTAGGGAAATACAGCTGGGGTCCCGCCAAGCCATCTCACCCATGCCAGAGCTGATCCCATCGGCCTATACTGGTCTCAGGCCGAGGGACACACTCCACTCTGCGGCTCAACTCAGTACCATCCACTCTGCGGCTCAACTCAGCCAATTGTGCCAACACATGAAATTGGCAAAAATGTGTGGTTGATATTAATCTAGATTAGGCCGTATGCAAATGCAGCTGCGGTCCCGCCAAGCCATCTGGCACATGCTACAGGTCATTCCATCGACCTAAGCTGGATACAGGCCGAGGGACACCATCGCCACTTGACTGCTCAACTCAGCCAATTGTGCCCATCGCCACTTGACTGCTCAACTCAGCCAATTGTGCCAACACATGAAATTGGCAAAAATGTGTGGTTGATATTAATCTAGATTAGGCCGTATGCAAATGCAGCTGCGGTCCCGCCAAGCCATCTGGCACATGCTACAGGTCATTCCATCGACCTAAGCTGGATACAGGCCGAGGGACACCATCGCCACTTGACTGCTCAACTCAGCCAATTGTGCCCATCGCCACTTGACTGCTCAACTCAGCCAATTGTGCCAACACATGAAATTGGCAAAAATGTGTGGTTGATATTAATCTAGATTAGGCCGTATGCAAATGCAGCTGCGGTCCCGCCAAGCCATCTCACCCATGCCAGAGCTGATCCCATCGGCCTAAGATGGTCACAGGCCGAGGGACACCGATCCCGAGAGCAGCACCGAGTACCGCGGGTTGGTGGCATGGCATATGAATGCAGTATTGGTCGATGGGAAATGTCAACTGGTACCTAGCAAGTCAACTGGTACCTAGCCACGGTCAATCTCACGGACACCAACCCCGACGACGACAGCAGGTAGGTATATTTTCTTTTTTTCAGGTGCAGCAGGTAGGTATATTTTCTTTTTTTCAGGTGCAGCAGGTAAGTATATTTTCTTTTTTTCAGGTGCAGCAGGTAAGTATATTTTCTTTTTATAGGTTTATTTCATTTATTTATTTAGCAACACAATTATTCTCCCCCCATACCACTGTCATGCAAGCGAACTATGCCGAACATAGCCGGGGGATGAATAAGGTCGATGTGCCCAGTTAAAAATACA
>NW_027040530.1:47500-50000 GCF_037179485.1 Ochlerotatus camptorhynchus | reverse complement strand
CCAATTGTACCATCCACTCTGCGGCTCAACTCAGTCAGTTGAACCAAAACATGAATCTGAAAAAAATGCACATTAGGCCGTAGGGAAATACAGCTGGGGTCCCGCCAAGCCATCTCACCCATGCCAGAGCTGATCCCATCGGCCTATACTGGTCTCAGGCCGAGGGACACACTCCACTCTGCGGCTCAACTCAGCCAATTGTACCATCCACTCTGCGGCTCAACTCAGTCAATTGTACCAAAGCATGAATCTGAAAAAAAATGCACATTAGGCCGTAGGGAAATACAGCTGGGGTCCCGCCAAGCCATCTCACCCATGCCAGAGCTGATCCCATCGGCCTATACTGGTCTCAGGCCGAGGGACACACTCCACTCTGCGGCTCAACTCAGCCAATTGTACCATCCACTCTGCGGCTCAACTCAGTCAGTTGAACCAAAACATGAATCTGAAAAAAATGCACATTAGGCCGTAGGGAAATACAGCTGGGGTCCCGCCAAGCCATCTCACCCATGCCAGAGCTGATCCCATCGGCCTATACTGGTCTCAGGCCGAGGGACACACTCCACTCTGCGGCTCAACTCAGCCAATTGTACCATCCACTCTGCGGCTCAACTCAGTCAGTTGAACCAAAACATGAATCTGAAAAAAATGCACATTAGGCCGTAGGGAAATACAGCTGGGGTCCCGCCAAGCCATCTCACCCATGCCAGAGCTGATCCCATCGGCCTATACTGGTCTCAGGCCGAGGGACACACTCCACTCTGCAGCTCAACTCAGTACCATCCACTCTGCGGCTCAACTCAGCCAATTGTGCCAACACATGAAATTGGCAAAAATGTGTGGTTGATATTAATCTAGATTAGGCCGTATGCAAATGCAGCTGCGGTCCCGCCAAGCCATCTGGCACATGCTACAGGTCATTCCATCGACCTAAGCTGGATACAGGCCGAGGGACACCATCGCCACTTGACTGCTCAACTCAGCCAATTGTGCCCATCGCCACTTGACTGCTCAACTCAGCCAATTGTGCCAACACATGAAATTGGCAAAAATGTGTGGTTGATATTAATCTAGATTAGGCCGTATGCAAATGCAGCTGCGGTCCCGCCAAGCCATCTGGCACATGCTACAGGTCATTCCATCGACCTAAGCTGGATACAGGCCGAGGGACACCATCGCCACTTGACTGCTCAACTCAGCCAATTGTGCCCATCGCCACTTGACTGCTCAACTCAGCCAATTGTGCCAACACATGAAATTGGCAAAAATGTGTGGTTGATATTAATCTAGATTAGGCCGTATGCAAATGCAGCTGCGGTCCCGCCAAGCCATCTCACCCATGCCAGAGCTGATCCCATCGGCCTAAGATGGTCACAGGCCGAGGGACACCGATCCCGAGAGCAGCACCGAGTACCGCGGGTTGGTGGCATGGCATATGAATGCAGTATTGGTCGATGGGAAATGTCAACTGGTACCTAGCAAGTCAACTGGTACCTAGCCACGGTCAATCTCACGGACACCAACCCCGACGACGACAGCAGGTAGGTATATTTTCTTTTTTTCAGGTGCAGCAGGTAGGTATATTTTCTTTTTTTCAGGTGCAGCAGGTAAGTATATTTTCTTTTTTTCAGGTGCAGTAGGTAAGTATATTTTCTTTTTATAGGTTTATTTCATTTATTTATTTAGCAACACAATTATTCTCCCCCCATTCCACTGTCATGCAAGCGAACTATGCCGAACATAGCCGGGGGATGAATAAGGTCGATGTGCCCAGTTAAAAATACATTGTCCTCATCGGCCATGTGACGGGCAGCCGAGATAGCGTAGGCTATCGAGCTATTAAGCCATGGCCAGCTAAGCTGCCTTCCAACATCATGGACCACCGTCACCCAACACCCTACCGCATGTGCTATTATCAGACGTTGTTCATGGCCGAGGTCGCTCAGGCGTTTCCTGCGGTAGGTTGTTGGGTACAACGCCACAAGCAGTTTCCTGATGAAGGTTGGCAGCATCTGACGTTGCGCGCACCGGCCCAGTACCGCATCAAAGTGATGCTGGAGGCATCCCGGCATCCAGTCACGGTTCATCAACGATTGTGCCACGAACTCAGGATAGGGAATTGCTGGCTGCTGGTAGCGCTGCAATAAATAGAAAAGGTAAGTATTAGTTAAGTTAGGATTAGTTTAGGTTAAGTTAGGCTTAGTTTACTCACCGCGATGGGCTGCTCCACTGACTGGCGCACGTTCTGCTGCTCGCTGAGCCGAGCAATCTCGACGATAGCCGTATCCAGATCTCTCCGTAGTTCTGCCATTTGAGACACCATCACACCGAAACGCAGCTCCATTGCCGCTAATCGTCCCGCCGCGCCACAGCACGACAATGGAGACTGCGTGTTTCGCCTCGACGACGGTCCAGGCTGCGGGCTGGATGTGACTGGCCCAGGCTGCGGGGACCATTCCCTGGCTGTAGAGGGGCCAGGCTGCGGGCTGGATGTGACTGG
>NW_027040530.1:0-37500 GCF_037179485.1 Ochlerotatus camptorhynchus | reverse complement strand
CTGATCCCATCGGCCTATACTGGTCTCAGGCCGAGGGACACACTCCACTCTGCGGCTCAACTCAGCCAATTGTACCATCCACTCTGCGGCTCAACTCAGTCAGTTGAACCAAAACATGAATCTGAAAAAAATGCACATTAGGCCGTAGGGAAATACAGCTGGGGTCCCGCCAAGCCATCTCACCCATGCCAGAGCTGATCCCATCGGCCTATACTGGTCTCAGGCCGAGGGACACACTCCACTCTGCGGCTCAACTCAGCCAATTGTACCATCCACTCTGCGGCTCAACTCAGTCAGTTGAACCAAAGCATGAATCTGCAAAAAATGCACATTAGGCCGTAGGGAAATACAGCTGGGGTCCCGCCAAGCCATCTCACCCATGCCAGAGCTGATCCCATCGGCCTATACTGGTCTCAGGCCGAGGGACACACTCCACTCTGCGGCTCAACTCAGCCAATTGTACCATCCACTCTGCGGCTCAACTCAGTCAGTTGAACCAAAACATGAATCTGAAAAAAATGCACATTAGGCCGTAGGGAAATACAGCTGGGGTCCCGCCAAGCCATCTCACCTATGCCAGAGCTGATCCCATCGGCCTATACTGGTCTCAGGCCGAGGGACACACTCCACTCTGCGGCTCAACTCAGCCAATTGTACCATCCACTCTGCGGCTCAACTCAGCCAATTGTACCATCCACTCTGCGGCTCAACTCAGTCAGTTGAACCAAAACATGAATCTGAAAAAAATGCACATTAGGCCGTAGGGAAATACAGCTGGGGTCCCGCCAAGCCATCTCACCCATGCCAGAGCTGATCCCATCGGCCTATACTGGTCTCAGGCCGAGGGACACACTCCACTCTGCGGCTCAACTCAGCCAATTGTACCATCCACTCTGCGGCTCAACTCAGCCAATTGTACCATCCACTCTGCGGCTCAACTCAGTCAGTTGAACCAAAACATGAATCTGAAAAAAATGCACATTAGGCCGTAGGGAAATACAGCTGGGGTCCCGCCAAGCCATCTCACCCATGCCAGAGCTGATCCCATCGGCCTATACTGGTCTCAGGCCGAGGGACACACTCCACTCTGCGGCTCAACTCAGCCAATTGTACCATCCACTCTGCGGCTCAACTCAGTCAATTGTACCAAAGCATGAATCTGAAAAAATGCACATTAGGCCGTAGGGAAATACAGCTGGGGTCCCGCCAAGCCATCTCACCCATGCCAGAGCTGATCCCATCGGCCTATACTGGTCTCAGGCCGAGGGACACACTCCACTCTGCGGCTCAACTCAGCCAATTGTACCATCCACTCTGCGGCTCAACTCAGTCAGTTGAACCAAAACATGAATCTGAAAAAAATGCACATTAGGCCGTAGGGAAATACAGCTGGGGTCCAACCGTTGATAAGCCATCTCACCCATGCCAGAGCTGATCCCATCGGCCTATACTGGTCTCAGGCCGAGGGACACACTCCACTCTGCGGCTCAACTCAGCCAATTGTACCATCCACTCTGCGGCTCAACTCAGTCAGTTGAACCAAAACATGAATCTGAAAAAAATGCACATTAGGCCGTAGGGAAATACAGCTGGGGTCCAGCCAAGCCATCTCACCCATGCCAGAGCTGATCCCATCGGCCTATACTGGTCTCAGGCCGAGGGACACACTCCACTCTGCGGCTCAACTCAGCCAATTGTACCATCCACTCTGCGGCTCAACTCAGTCAGTTGAACCAAAACATGAATCTGAAAAAAATGCACATTAGGCCGTAGGGAAATACAGCTGGGGTCCCGCCAAGCCATCTCACCCATGCCAGAGCTGATCCCATCGGCCTATACTGGTCTCAGGCCGAGGGACACACTCCACTCTGCGGCTCAACTCAGCCAATTGTACCATCCACTCTGCGGCTCAACTCAGTCAGTTGAACCAAAACATGAATCTGAAAAAAATGCACATTAGGCCGTAGGGAAATACAGCTGGGGTCCCGCCAAGCCATCTCACCCATGCCAGAGCTGATCCCATCGGCCTATACTGGTCTCAGGCCGAGGGACACACTCCACTCTGCGGCTCAACTCAGCCAATTGTACCATCCACTCTGCGGCTCAACTCAGTCAGTTGAACCAAAACATGAATCTGAAAAAAATGCACATTAGGCCGTAGGGAAATACAGCTGGGGTCCCGCCAAGCCATCTCACCCATGCCAGAGCTGATCCCATCGGCCTATACTGGTCTCAGGCCGAGGGACACACTCCACTCTGCGGCTCAACTCAGCCAATTGTACCATCCACTCTGCGGCTCAACTCAGTCAGTTGAACCAAAACATGAATCTGAAAAAAATGCACATTAGGCCGTAGGGAAATACAGCTGGGGTCCCGCCAAGCCATCTCACCCATGCCAGAGCTGATCCCATCGGCCTATACTGGTCTCAGGCCGAGGGACACACTCCACTCTGCGGCTCAACTCAGCCAATTGTACCATCCACTCTGCGGCTCAACTCAGTCAGTTGAACCAAAACATGAATCTGAAAAAAATGCACATTAGGCCGTAGGGAAATACAGCTGGGGTCCCGCCAAGCCATCTCACCCATGCCAGAGCTGATCCCATCGGCCTATACTGGTCTCAGGCCGAGGGACACACTCCACTCTGCGGCTCAACTCAGCCAATTGTACCATCCACTCTGCGGCTCAACTCAGTCAATTGTACCAAAGCATGAATCTGAAAAAAATGCACATTAGGCCGTAGGGAAATACAGCTGGGGTCCCGCCAAGCCATCTCACCCATGCCAGAGCTGATCCCATCGGCCTATACTGGTCTCAGGCCGAGGGACACACTCCACTCTGCGGCTCAACTCAGCCAATTGTACCATCCACTCTGCGGCTCAACTCAGTCAGTTGAACCAAAACATGAATCTGAAAAAAATGCACATTAGGCCGTAGGGAAATACAGCTGGGGTCCCGCCAAGCCATCTCACCCATGCCAGAGCTGATCCCATCGGCCTATACTGGTCTCAGGCCGAGGGACACACTCCACTCTGCGGCTCAACTCAGCCAATTGTACCATCCACTCTGCGGCTCAACTCAGTCAGTTGAACCAAAACATGAATCTGAAAAAAATGCACATTAGGCCGTAGGGAAATACAGCTGGGGTCCCGCCAAGCCATCTCTCCCATGCCAGAGCTGATCCCATCGGCCTATACTGGTCTCAGGCCGAGGGACACACTCCACTCTGCGGCTCAACTCAGCCAATTGTACCATCCACTCTGCGGCTCAACTCAGTCAATTGTACCAAAGCATGAATCTGAAAAAAATGCACATTAGGCCGTAGGGAAATACAGCTGGGGTCCCGCCAAGCCATCTCACCCATGCCAGAGCTGATCCCATCGGCCTATACTGGTCTCAGGCCGAGGGACACACTCCACTCTGCGGCTCAACTCAGCCAATTGTACCATCCACTCTGCGGCTCAACTCAGTCAGTTGAACCAAAACATGAATCTGAAAAAAATGCACATTAGGCCGTAGGGAAATACAGCTGGGGTCCCGCCAAGCCATCTCACCCATGCCAGAGCTGATCCCATCGGCCTATACTGGTCTCAGGCCGAGGGACACACTCCACTCTGCGGCTCAACTCAGCCAATTGTACCATCCACTCTGCGGCTCAACTCAGTCAGTTGAACCAAAACATGAATCTGAAAAAAATGCACATTAGGCCGTAGGGAAATACAGCTGGGGTCCCGCCAAGCCATCTCACCCATGCCAGAGCTGATCCCATCGGCCTATACTGGTCTCAGGCCGAGGGACACACTCCACTCTGCGGCTCAACTCAGCCAATTGTACCATCCACTCTGCGGCTCAACTCAGTCAGTTGAACCAAAACATGAATCTGAAAAAAATGCACATTAGGCCGTAGGGAAATACAGCTGGGGTCCCGCCAAGCCATCTCACCCATGCCAGAGCTGATCCCATCGGCCTATACTGGTCTCAGGCCGAGGGACACACTCCACTCTGCGGCTCAACTCAGCCAATTGTACCATCCACTCTGCGGCTCAACTCAGTCAATTGTACCAAAGCATGAATCTGAAAAAAATGCACATTAGGCCGTAGGGAAATACAGCTGGGACACACTCCACTCTGCGGCTCAACTCAGCCAATTGTACCATCCACTCTGCGGCTCAACTCAGTCAGTTGAACCAAAACATGAATCTGAAAAAAATGCACATTAGGCCGTAGGGAAATACAGCTGGGGTCCAACCGTTGATAAGCCATCTCACCCATGCCAGAGCTGATCCCATCGGCCTATACTGGTCTCAGGCCGAGGGACACACTCCACTCTGCGGCTCAACTCAGCCAATTGTACCATCCACTCTGCGGCTCAACTCAGTCAGTTGAACCAAAACATGAATCTGAAAAAAATGCACATTAGGCCGTAGGGAAATACAGCTGGGGTCCCGCCAAGCCATCTCACCCATGCCAGAGCTGATCCCATCGGCCTATACTGGTCTCAGGCCGAGGGACACACTCCACTCTGCGGCTCAACTCAGCCAATTGTACCATCCACTCTGCGGCTCAACTCAGTCAGTTGAACCAAAACATGAATCTGAAAAAAATGCACATTAGGCCGTAGGGAAATACAGCTGGGGTCCCGCCAAGCCATCTCACCCATGCCAGAGCTGATCCCATCGGCCTATACTGGTCTCAGGCCGAGGGACACACTCCACTCTGCGGCTCAACTCAGCCAATTGTACCATCCACTCTGCGGCTCAACTCAGTCAGTTGAACCAAAACATGAATCTGAAAAAAAATGCACATTAGGCCGTAGGGAAATACAGCTGGGGTCCCGCCAAGCCATCTCACCCATGCCAGAGCTGATCCCATCGGCCTATACTGGTCTCAGGCCGAGGGACACACTCCACTCTGCGGCTCAACTCAGCCAATTGTACCATCCACTCTGCGGCTCAACTCAGTCAATTGTACCAAAGCATGAATCTGAAAAAAATGCACATTAGGCCGTAGGGAAATACAGCTGGGGTCCCGCCAAGCCATCTCACCCATGCCAGAGCTGATCCCATCGGCCTATACTGGTCTCAGGCCGAGGGACACACTCCACTCTGCGGCTCAACTCAGCCAATTGTACCATCCACTCTGCGGCTCAACTCAGTCAGTTGAACCAAAACATGAATCTGAAAAAAATGCACATTAGGCCGTAGGGAAATACAGCTGGGGTCCCGCCAAGCCATCTCACCCATGCCAGAGCTGATCCCATCGGCCTATACTGGTCTCAGGCCGAGGGACACACTCCACTCTGCGGCTCAACTCAGCCAATTGTACCATCCACTCTGCGGCTCAACTCAGTCAGTTGAACCAAAACATGAATCTGAAAAAAATGCACATTAGGCCGTAGGGAAATACAGCTGGGGTCCCGCCAAGCCATCTCACCCATGCCAGAGCTGATCCCATCGGCCTATACTGGTCTCAGGCCGAGGGACACACTCCACTCTGCGGCTCAACTCAGCCAATTGTACCATCCACTCTGCGGCTCAACTCAGTCAGTTGAACCAAAACATGAATCTGAAAAAAATGCACATTAGGCCGTAGGGAAATACAGCTGGGGTCCCGCCAAGCCATCTCACCCATGCCAGAGCTGATCCCATTGGCCTATACTGGTCTCAGGCCGAGGGACATACTCCACTCTGCGGCTCAACTCAGCCAATTGTACCATCCACTCTGCGGCTCAACTCAGTCAGTTGAACCAAAACATGAATCTGAAAAAAATGCACATTAGGCCGTAGGGAAATACAGCTGGGGTCCCGCCAAGCCATCTCACCCATGCCAGAGCTGATCCCATCGGCCTATACTGGTCTCAGGCCGAGGGACACACTCCACTCTGCGGCTCAACTCAGCCAATTGTACCATCCACTCTGCGGCTCAACTCAGTCAATTGTACCAAAGCATGAATCTGAAAAAAATGCACATTAGGCCGTAGGGAAATACAGCTGGGGTCCCGCCAAGCCATCTCACCCATGCCAGAGCTGATCCCATCGGCCTATACTGGTCTCAGGCCGAGGGACACACTCCACTCTGCGGCTCAACTCAGCCAATTGTACCATCCACTCTGCGGCTCAACTCAGTCAGTTGAACCAAAACATGAATCTGAAAAAAATGCACATTAGGCCGTAGGGAAATACAGCTGGGGTCCCGCCAAGCCATCTCACCCATGCCAGAGCTGATCCCATCGGCCTATACTGGTCTCAGGCCGAGGGACACACTCCACTCTGCGGCTCAACTCAGCCAATTGTACCATCCACTCTGCGGCTCAACTCAGTCAGTTGAACCAAAACATGAATCTGAAAAAAATGCACATTAGGCCGTAGGGAAATACAGCTGGGGTCCCGCCAAGCCATCTCACCCATGCCAGAGCTGATCCCATCGGCCTATACTGGTCTCAGGCCGAGGGACACACTCCACTCTGCGGCTCAACTCAGCCAATTGTACCATCCACTCTGCGGCTCAACTCAGTCAATTGTACCAAAGCATGAATCTGAAAAAAATGCACATTAGGCCGTAGGGAAATACAGCTGGGGTCCCGCCAAGCCATCTCACCCATGCCAGAGCTGATCCCATCGGCCTATACTGGTCTCAGGCCGAGGGACACACTCCACTCTGCGGCTCAACTCAGCCAATTGTACCATCCACTCTGCGGCTCAACTCAGTCAGTTGAACCAAAACATGAATCTGAAAAAAATGCACATTAGGCCGTAGGGAAATACAGCTGGGGTCCCGCCAAGCCATCTCACCCATGCCAGAGCTGATCCCATCGGCCTATACTGGTCTCAGGCCGAGGGACACACTCCACTCTGCGGCTCAACTCAGCCAATTGTACCATCCACTCTGCGGCTCAACTCAGTCAGTTGAACCAAAACATGAATCTGAAAAAAATGCACATTAGGCCGTAGGGAAATACAGCTGGGGTCCCGCCAAGCCATCTCACCCATGCCAGAGCTGATCCCATCGGCCTATACTGGTCTCAGGCCGAGGGACACACTCCACTCTGCGGCTCAACTCAGCCAATTGTACCATCCACTCTGCGGCTCAACTCAGTCAGTTGAACCAAAACATGAATCTGAAAAAAATGCACATTAGGCCGTAGGGAAATACAGCTGGGACACACTCCACTCTGCGGCTCAACTCAGCCAATTGTACCATCCACTCTGCGGCTCAACTCAGTCAGTTGAACCAAAACATGAATCTGAAAAAAATGCACATTAGGCCGTAGGGAAATACAGCTGGGGTCCAACCGTTGATAAGCCATCTCACCCATGCCAGAGCTGATCCCATCGGCCTATACTGGTCTCAGGCCGAGGGACACACTCCACTCTGCGGCTCAACTCAGCCAATTGTACCATCCACTCTGCGGCTCAACTCAGTCAGTTGAACCAAAACATGAATCTGAAAAAAATGCACATTAGGCCGTAGGGAAATACAGCTGGGGTCCCGCCAAGCCATCTCACCCATGCCAGAGCTGATCCCATCGGCCTATACTGGTCTCAGGCCGAGGGACACACTCCACTCTGCGGCTCAACTCAGCCAATTGTACCATCCACTCTGCGGCTCAACTCAGTCAGTTGAACCAAAACATGAATCTGAAAAAAATGCACATTAGGCCGTAGGGAAATACAGCTGGGGTCCCGCCAAGCCATCTCACCCATGCCAGAGCTGATCCCATCGGCCTATACTGGTCTCAGGCCGAGGGACACACTCCACTCTGCGGCTCAACTCAGCCAATTGTACCATCCACTCTGCGGCTCAACTCAGTCAGTTGAACCAAAACATGAATCTGAACAAAATGCACATTAGGCCGTAGGGAAATACAGCTGGGGTCCCGCCAAGCCATCTCACCCATGCCAGAGCTGATCCCATCGGCCTATACTGGTCTCAGGCCGAGGGACACACTCCACTCTGCGGCTCAACTCAGCCAATTGTACCATCCACTCTGCGGCTCAACTCAGTCAGTTGAACCAAAACATGAATCTGAAAAAAATGCACATTAGGCCGTAGGGAAATACAGCTGGGGTCCCGCCAAGCCATCTCACCCATGCCAGAGCTGATCCCATCGGCCTATACTGGTCTCAGGCTGAGGGACACACTCCACTCTGCGGCTCAACTCAGCCAATTGTACCATCCACTCTGCGGCTCAACTCAGTCAGTTGAACCAAAACATGAATCTGAAAAAAATGCACATTAGGCCGTAGGGAAATACAGCTGGGGTCCCGCCAAGCCATCTCACCCATGCCAGAGCTGATCCCATCGGCCTATACTGGTCTCAGGCCGAGGGACACACTCCACTCTGCGGCTCAACTCAGCCAATTGTACCATCCACTCTGCGGCTCAACTCAGTCAGTTGAACCAAAACATGAATCTGAAAAAAATGCACATTAGGCCGTAGGGAAATACAGCTGGGGTCCCGCCAAGCCATCTCACCCATGCCAGAGCTGATCCCATCGGCCTATACTGGTCTCAGGCCGAGGGACACACTCCACTCTGCGGCTCAACTCAGCCAATTGTACCATCCACTCTGCGGCTCAACTCAGTCAATTGTACCAAAGCATGAATCTGAAAAAAAATGCACATTAGGCCGTAGGGAAATACAGCTGGGGTCCCGCCAAGCCATCTCACCCATGCCAGAGCTGATCCCATCGGCCTATACTGGTCTCAGGCCGAGGGACACACTCCACTCTGCGGCTCAACTCAGCCAATTGTACCATCCACTCTGCGGCTCAACTCAGTCAATTGTACCAAAGCATGAATCTGAAAAAAATGCACATTAGGCCGTAGGGAAATACAGCTGGGGTCCCGCCAAGCCATCTCACCCATGCCAGAGCTGATCCCATCGGCCTATACTGGTCTCAGGCCGAGGGACACACTCCACTCTGCGGCTCAACTCAGCCAATTGTACCATCCACTCTGCGGCTCAACTCAGTCAGTTGAACCAAAACATGAATCTGAAAAAAATGCACATTAGGCCGTAGGGAAATACAGCTGGGGTCCCGCCAAGCCATCTCACCCATGCCAGAGCTGATCCCATCGGCCTATACTGATCTCAGGCCGAGGGACACACTCCACTCTGCGGCTCAACTCAGCCAATTGTACCATCCACTCTGCGGCTCAACTCAGTCAGTTGAACCAAAACATGAATCTGAAAAAAATGCACATTAGGCCGTAGGGAAATACAGCTGGGGTCCCGCCAAGCCATCTCACCCATGCCAGAGCTGATCCCATCGGCCTATACTGGTCTCAGGCCGAGGGACACACTCCACTCTGCGGCTCAACTCAGCCAATTGTACCATCCACTCTGCGGCTCAACTCAGTCAATTGTACCAAAGCATGAATCTGAAAAAAATGCACATTAGGCCGTAGGGAAATACAGCTGGGGTCCCGCCAAGCCATCTCACCCATGCCAGAGCTGATCCCATCGGCCTATACTGGTCTCAGGCCGAGGGACACACTCCACTCTGCGGCTCAACTCAGCCAATTGTACCATCCACTCTGCGGCTCAACTCAGTCAATTGTACCAAAGCATGAATCTGAAAAAAATGCACATTAGGCCGTAGGGAAATACAGCTGGGGTCCCGCCAAGCCATCTCACCCATGCCAGAGCTGATCCCATCGGCCTATACTGGTCTCAGGCCGAGGGACACACTCCACTCTGCGGCTCAACTCAGCCAATTGTACCATCCACTCTGCGGCTCAACTCAGTCAGTTGAACCAAAGCATGAATCTGAAAAAAATGCACATTAGGCCGTAGGGAAATACAGCTGGGGTCCCGCCAAGCCATCTCACCCATGCCAGAGCTGATCCCATCGGCCTATACTGGTCTCAGGCCGAGGGACACACTCCACTCTGCGGCTCAACTCAGCCAATTGTACCATCCACTCTGCGGCTCAACTCAGTCAGTTGAACCAAAACATGAATCTGAAAAAAATGCACATTAGGCCGTAGGGAAATACAGCTGGGGTCCCGCCAAGCCATCTCACCCATGCCAGAGCTGATCCCATCGGCCTATACTGGTGTCAGGCCGAGGGACACACTCCACTCTGCGGCTCAACTCAGCCAATTGTACCATCCACTCTGCGGCTCAACTCAGTCAATTGTACCAAAGCATGAATCTGAAAAAAATGCACATTAGGCCGTAGGGAAATACAGCTGGGGTCCCGCCAAGCCATCTCACCCATGCCAGAGCTGATCCCATCGGCCTATACTGGTCTCAGGCCGAGGGACACACTCACGGCCTATACTGATCTCAGGCCGAGGGACACACTCCACTCTGCGGCTCAACTCAGCCAATTGTACCATCCACTCTGCGGCTCAACTCAGTCAGTTGAACCAAAACATGAATCTGAAAAAAATGCACATTAGGCCGTAGGGAAATACAGCTGGGGTCCCGCCAAGCAATCTCACCCATGCCAGAGCTGATCCCATCGGCCTATACTGGTCTCAGGCCGAGGGACACACTCCACTCTGCGGCTCAACTCAGCCAATTGTACCATCCACTCTGCGGCTCAACTCAGTCAGTTGAACCAAAGCATGAATCTGAAAAAAATGCACATTAGGCCGTAGGGAAATACAGCTGGGGTCCCGCCAAGCCATCTCACCCATGCCAGAGCTGATCCCATCGGCCTATACTGATCTCAGGCCGAGGGACACACTCCACTCTGCGGCTCAACTCAGCCAATTGTACCATCCACTCTGCGGCTCAACTCAGTCAGTTGAACCAAAACATGAATCTGAAAAAAATGCACATTAGGCCGTAGGGAAATACAGCTGGGGTCCCGCCAAGCCATCTCACCCATGCCAGAGCTGATCCCATCGGCCTATACTGGTCTCAGGCCGAGGGACACACTCCACTCTGCGGCTCAACTCAGCCAATTGTACCATCCACTCTGCGGCTCAACTCAGTCAATTGTACCAAAGCATGAATCTGAAAAAAATGCACATTAGGCCGTAGGGAAATACAGCTGGGACACACTCCACTCTGCGGCTCAACTCAGCCAATTGTACCATCCACTCTGCGGCTCAACTCAGTCAGTTGAACCAAAACATGAATCTGAAAAAAATGCACATTAGGCCGTAGGGAAATACAGCTGGGGTCCAACCGTTGATAAGCCATCTCACCCATGCCAGAGCTGATCCCATCGGCCTATACTGGTCTCAGGCCGAGGGACACACTCCACTCTGCGGCTCAACTCAGCCAATTGTACCATCCACTCTGCGGCTCAACTCAGTCAGTTGAACCAAAACATGAATCTGAAAAAAATGCACATTAGGCCGTAGGGAAATACAGCTGGGGTCCCGCCAAGCCATCTCACCCATGCCAGAGCTGATCCCATCGGCCTATACTGGTCTCAGGCCGAGGGACACACTCCACTCTGCGGCTCAACTCAGCCAATTGTACCATCCACTCTGCGGCTCAACTCAGTCAGTTGAACCAAAACATGAATCTGAAAAAAATGCACATTAGGCCGTAGGGAAATACAGCTGGGGTCCCGCCAAGCCATCTCACCCATGCCAGAGCTGATCCCATCGGCCTATACTGGTCTCAGGCCGAGGGACACACTCCACTCTGCGGCTCAACTCAGCCAATTGTACCATCCACTCTGCGGCTCAACTCAGTCAGTTGAACCAAAACATGAATCTGAACAAAATGCACATTAGGCCGTAGGGAAATACAGCTGGGGTCCCGCCAAGCCATCTCACCCATGCCAGAGCTGATCCCATCGGCCTATACTGGTCTCAGGCCGAGGGACACACTCCACTCTGCGGCTCAACTCAGCCAATTGTACCATCCACTCTGCGGCTCAACTCAGTCAGTTGAACCAAAACATGAATCTGAAAAAAATGCACATTAGGCCGTAGGGAAATACAGCTGGGGTCCCGCCAAGCCATCTTACCCATGCCAGAGCTGATCCCATCGGCCTATACTGGTCTCAGGCTGAGGGACACACTCCACTCTGCGGCTCAACTCAGCCAATTGTACCATCCACTCTGCGGCTCAACTCAGTCAGTTGAACCAAAACATGAATCTGAAAAAAATGCACATTAGGCCGTAGGGAAATACAGCTGGGGTCCCGCCAAGCCATCTCACCCATGCCAGAGCTGATCCCATCGGCCTATACTGGTCTCAGGCCGAGGGACACACTCCACTCTGCGGCTCAACTCAGCCAATTGTACCATCCACTCTGCGCTCAACTCAGTCAGTTGAACCAAAACATGAATCTGAAAAAAATGCACATTAGGCCGTAGGGAAATACAGCTGGGGTCCAACCGTTGATAAGCCATCTCACCCATGCCAGAGCTGATCCCATCGGCCTATACTGGTCTCAGGCCGAGGGACACACTCCACTCTGCGGCTCAACTCAGCCAATTGTACCATCCACTCTGCGGCTCAACTCAGTCAATTGTACCAAAGCATGAATCTGAAAAAAAAATGCACATTAGGCCGTAGGGAAATACAGCTGGGGTCCCGCCAAGCCATCTCACCCATGCCAGAGCTGATCCCATCGGCCTATACTGGTCTCAGGCCGAGGGACACACTCCACTCTGCGGCTCAACTCAGCCAATTGTACCATCCACTCTGCGGCTCAACTCAGTCAATTGTACCAAAGCATGAATCTGAAAAAAATGCACATTAGGCCGTAGGGAAATACAGCTGGGGTCCCGCCAAGCCATCTCACCCATGCCAGAGCTGATCCCATCGGCCTATACTGGTCTCAGGCCGAGGGACACACTCCACTCTGCGGCTCAACTCAGCCAATTGTACCATCCACTCTGCGGCTCAACTCAGTCAGTTGAACCAAAACATGAATCTGAAAAAAATGCACATTAGGCCGTAGGGAAATACAGCTGGGGTCCCGCCAAGCCATCTCACCCATGCCAGAGCTGATCCCATCGGCCTATACTGATCTCAGGCCGAGGGACACACTCCACTCTGCGGCTCAACTCAGCCAATTGTACCATCCACTCTGCGGCTCAACTCAGTCAGTTGAACCAAAACATGAATCTGAAAAAAATGCACATTAGGCCGTAGGGAAATACAGCTGGGGTCCCGCCAAGCCATCTCACCCATGCCAGAGCTGATCCCATCGGCCTATACTGGTCTCAGGCCGAGGGACACACTCCACTCTGCGGCTCAACTCAGCCAATTGTACCATCCACTCTGCGGCTCAACTCAGTCAATTGTACCAAAGCATGAATCTGAAAAAAATGCACATTAGGCCGTAGGGAAATACAGCTGGGGTCCCGCCAAGCCATCTCACCCATGCCAGAGCTGATCCCATCGGCCTATACTGGTCTCAGGCCGAGGGACACACTCCACTCTGCGGCTCAACTCAGCCAATTGTACCATCCACTCTGCGGCTCAACTCAGTCAATTGTACCAAAGCATGAATCTGAAAAAAAATGCACATTAGGCCGTAGGGAAATACAGCTGGGGTCCCGCCAAGCCATCTCACCCATGCCAGAGCTGATCCCATCGGCCTATACTGGTCTCAGGCCGAGGGACACACTCCACTCTGCGGCTCAACTCAGCCAATTGTACCATCCACTCTGCGGCTCAACTCAGTCAGTTGAACCAAAGCATGAATCTGAAAAAAATGCACATTAGGCCGTAGGGAAATACAGCTGGGGTCCCGCCAAGCCATCTCACCCATGCCAGAGCTGATCCCATCGGCCTATACTGGTCTCAGGCCGAGGGACACACTCCACTCTGCGGCTCAACTCAGCCAATTGTACCATCCACTCTGCGGCTCAACTCAGTCAGTTGAACCAAAACATGAATCTGAAAAAAATGCACATTAGGCCGTAGGGAAATACAGCTGGGGTCCCGCCAAGCCATCTCACCCATGCCAGAGCTGATCCCATCGGCCTATACTGGTGTCAGGCCGAGGGACACACTCCACTCTGCGGCTCAACTCAGCCAATTGTACCATCCACTCTGCGGCTCAACTCAGTCAATTGTACCAAAGCATGAATCTGAAAAAAATGCACATTAGGCCGTAGGGAAATACAGCTGGGGTCCCGCCAAGCCATCTCACCCATGCCAGAGCTGATCCCATCGGCCTATACTGGTCTCAGGCCGAGGGACACACTCCACTCTGCGGCTCAACTCAGCCAATTGTACCATCCACTCTGCGGCTCAACTCAGTCAGTTGAACCAAAACATGAATCTGAAAAAAATGCACATTAGGCCGTAGGGAAATACAGCTGGGGTCCCGCCAAGCCATCTCACCCATGCCAGAGCTGATCCCATCGGCCTATACTGATCTCAGGCCGAGGGACACACTCCACTCTGCGGCTCAACTCAGCCAATTGTACCATCCACTCTGCGGCTCAACTCAGTCAGTTGAACCAAAACATGAATCTGAAAAAATGCACATTAGGCCGTAGGGAAATACAGCTGGGGTCCCGCCAAGCAATCTCACCCATGCCAGAGCTGATCCCATCGGCCTATACTGGTCTCAGGCCGAGGGACACACTCCACTCTGCGGCTCAACTCAGCCAATTGTACCATCCACTCTGCGGCTCAACTCAGTCAATTGTACCAAAGCATGAATCTGAAAAAAATGCACATTAGGCCGTAGGGAAATACAGCTGGGGTCCCGCCAAGCCATCTCACCCATGCCAGAGCTGATCCCATCGGCCTATACTGGTCTCAGGCCGAGGGACACACTCCACTCTGCGGCTCAACTCAGCCAATTGTACCATCCACTCTGCGGCTCAACTCAGTCAATTGTACCAAAGCATGAATCTGAAAAAAATGCACATTAGGCCGTAGGGAAATACAGCTGGGGTCCCGCCAAGCCATCTCACCCATGCCAGAGCTGATCCCATCGGCCTATACTGGTCTCAGGCCGAGGGACACACTCCACTCTGCGGCTCAACTCAGCCAATTGTACCATCCACTCTGCGGCTCAACTCAGTCAGTTGAACCAAAACATGAATCTGAAAAAAATGCACATTAGGCCGTAGGGAAATACAGCTGGGGTCCCGCCAAGCCATCTCACCCATGCCAGAGCTGATCCCATCGGCCTATACTGGTCTCAGGCCGAGGGACACACTCCACTCTGCGGCTCAACTCAGCCAATTGTACCATCCACTCTGCGGCTCAACTCAGTCAGTTGAACCAAAACATGAATCTGAAAAAAATGCACATTAGGCCGTAGGGAAATACAGCTGGGGTCCCGCCAAGCCATCTCACCCATGCCAGAGCTGATCCCATCGGCCTATACTGGTCTCAGGCCGAGGGACACACTCCACTCTGCGGCTCAACTCAGCCAATTGTACCATCCACTCTGCGGCTCAACTCAGTCAGTTGAACCAAAACATGAATCTGAAAAAAATGCACATTAGGCCGTAGGGAAATACAGCTGGGGTCCCGCCAAGCCATCTCACCCATGCCAGAGCTGATCCCATCGGCCTATACTGGTCTCAGGCCGAGGGACACACTCCACTCTGCGGCTCAACTCAGCCAATTGTACCATCCACTCTGCGGCTCAACTCAGTCAGTTGAACCAAAACATGAATCTGAAAAAAATGCACATTAGGCCGTAGGGAAATACAGCTGGGGTCCCGCCAAGCCATCTCACCCATGCCAGAGCTGATCCCATCGGCCTATACTGGTCTCAGGCCGAGGGACACACTCCACTCTGCGGCTCAACTCAGCCAATTGTACCATCCACTCTGCGGCTCAACTCAGTCAGTTGAACCAAAACATGAATCTGAAAAAAATGCACATTAGGCCGTAGGGAAATACAGCTGGGGTCCCGCCAAGCCATCTCACCCATGCCAGAGCTGATCCCATCGGCCTATACTGGTCTCAGGCCGAGGGACACACTCCACTCTGCGGCTCAACTCAGCCAATTGTACCATCCACTCTGCGGCTCAACTCAGTCAGTTGAACCAAAACATGAATCTGAAAAAAATGCACATTAGGCCGTAGGGAAATACAGCTGGGGTCCCGCCAAGCCATCTCACCCATGCCAGAGCTGATCCCATCGGCCTATACTGGTCTCAGGCCGAGGGACACACTCCACTCTGCGGCTCAACTCAGCCAATTGTACCATCCACTCTGCGGCTCAACTCAGTCAGTTGAACCAAAACATGAATCTGAAAAAAATGCACATTAGGCCGTAGGGAAATACAGCTGGGGTCCCGCCAAGCCATCTCACCCATGCCAGAGCTGATCCCATCGGCCTATACTGGTCTCAGGCCGAGGGACACACTCCACTCTGCGGCTCAACTCAGCCAATTGTACCATCCACTCTGCGGCTCAACTCAGTCAATTGTACCAAAGCATGAATCTGAAAAAAATGCACATTAGGCCGTAGGGAAATACAGCTGGGGTCCCGCCAAGCCATCTCACCCATGCCAGAGCTGATCCCATCGGCCTATACTGGTCTCAGGCCGAGGGACACACTCCACTCTGCGGCTCAACTCAGCCAATTGTACCATCCACTCTGCGGCTCAACTCAGTCAGTTGAACCAAAGCATGAATCTGAAAAAAATGCACATTAGGCCGTAGGGAAATACAGCTGGGGTCCCGCCAAGCCATCTCACCCATGCCAGAGCTGATCCCATCGGCCTATACTGATCTCAGGCCGAGGGACACACTCCACTCTGCGGCTCAACTCAGCCAATTGTACCATCCACTCTGCGGCTCAACTCAGTCAGTTGAACCAAAACATGAATCTGAAAAAAATGCACATTAGGCCGTAGGGAAATACAGCTGGGGTCCCGCCAAGCCATCTCACCCATGCCAGAGCTGATCCCATCGGCCTATACTGGTCTCAGGCCGAGGGACACACTCCACTCTGCGGCTCAACTCAGCCAATTGTACCATCCACTCTGCGGCTCAACTCAGTCAATTGTACCAAAGCATGAATCTGAAAAAATGCACATTAGGCCGTAGGGAAATACAGCTGGGGTCCCGCCAAGCCATCTCACCCATGCCAGAGCTGATCCCATCGGCCTATACTGGTCTCAGGCCGAGGGACACACTCCACTCTGCGGCTCAACTCAGCCAATTGTACCATCCACTCTGCGGCTCAACTCAGTCAGTTGAACCAAAACATGAATCTGAAAAAAATGCACATTAGGCCGTAGGGAAATACAGCTGGGGTCCCGCCAAGCCATCTCACCCATGCCAGAGCTGATCCCATCGGCCTATACTGGTCTCAGGCCGAGGGACACACTCCACTCTGCGGCTCAACTCAGCCAATTGTACCATCCACTCTGCGGCTCAACTCAGTCAGTTGAACCAAAACATGAATCTGAAAAAAATGCACATTAGGCCGTAGGGAAATACAGCTGGGGTCCCGCCAAGCCATCTCACCCATGCCAGAGCTGATCCCATCGGCCTATACTGGTCTCAGGCCGAGGGACACACTCCACTCTGCGGCTCAACTCAGCCAATTGTACCATCCACTCTGCGGCTCAACTCAGTCAGTTGAACCAAAACATGAATCTGAAAAAAATGCACATTAGGCCGTAGGGAAATACAGCTGGGGTCCCGCCAAGCCATCTCACCCATGCCAGAGCTGATCCCATCGGCCTATACTGGTCTCAGGCCGAGGGACACACTCCACTCTGCGGCTCAACTCAGCCAATTGTACCATCCACTCTGCGGCTCAACTCAGTCAATTGTACCAAAGCATGAATCTGAAAAAAATGCACATTAGGCCGTAGGGAAATACAGCTGGGGTCCCGCCAAGCCATCTCACCCATGCCAGAGCTGATCCCATCGGCCTATACTGGTCTCAGGCCGAGGGACACACTCCACTCTGCGGCTCAACTCAGCCAATTGTACCATCCACTCTGCGGCTCAACTCAGTCAGTTGAACCAAAACATGAATCTGAAAAAAATGCACATTAGGCCGTAGGGAAATACAGCTGGGGTCCCGCCAAGCCATCTCACCCATGCCAGAGCTGATCCCATCGGCCTATACTGGTCTCAGGCCGAGGGACACACTCCACTCTGCGGCTCAACTCAGCCAATTGTACCATCCACTCTGCGGCTCAACTCAGTCAGTTGAACCAAAACATGAATCTGAAAAAAATGCACATTAGGCCGTAGGGAAATACAGCTGGGGTCCCGCCAAGCCATCTCACCCATGCCAGAGCTGATCCCATCGGCCTATACTGGTCTCAGGCCGAGGGACACACTCCACTCTGCGGCTCAACTCAGCCAATTGTACCATCCACTCTGCGGCTCAACTCAGTCAGTTGAACCAAAACATGAATCTGAAAAAAATGCACATTAGGCCGTAGGGAAATACAGCTGGGGTCCCGCCAAGCCATCTCACCCATGCCAGAGCTGATCCCATCGGCCTATACTGGTCTCAGGCCGAGGGACACACTCCACTCTGCGGCTCAACTCAGCCAATTGTACCATCCACTCTGCGGCTCAACTCAGTCAGTTGAACCAAAACATGAATCTGAAAAAAATGCACATTAGGCCGTAGGGAAATACAGCTGGGGTCCCGCCAAGCCATCTCACCCATGCCAGAGCTGATCCCATCGGCCTATACTGGTCTCAGGCCGAGGGACACACTCCACTCTGCGGCTCAACTCAGCCAATTGTACCATCCACTCTGCGGCTCAACTCAGTCAGTTGAACCAAAACATGAATCTGAAAAAAATGCACATTAGGCCGTAGGGAAATACAGCTGGGGTCCCGCCAAGCCATCTCACCCATGCCAGAGCTGATCCCATCGGCCTATACTGGTCTCAGGCCGAGGGACACACTCCACTCTGCGGCTCAACTCAGCCAATTGTACCATCCACTCTGCGGCTCAACTCAGTCAGTTGAACCAAAACATGAATCTGAAAAAAATGCACATTAGGCCGTAGGGAAATACAGCTGGGGTCCCGCCAAGCCATCTCACCCATGCCAGAGCTGATCCCATCGGCCTATACTGGTCTCAGGCCGAGGGACACACTCCACTCTGCGGCTCAACTCAGCCAATTGTACCATCCACTCTGCGGCTCAACTCAGTCAGTTGAACCAAAACATGAATCTGAAAAAAATGCACATTAGGCCGTAGGGAAATACAGCTGGGGTCCCGCCAAGAAGCCATCTCACCCATGCCAGAGCTGATCCCATCGGCCTATACTGGTCTCAGGCCGAGGGACACACTCCACTCTGCGGCTCAACTCAGCCAATTGTACCATCCACTCTGCGGCTCAACTCAGTCAATTGAACCAAAACATGAATCTGAAAAAAATGCACATTAGGCCGTAGGGAAATACAGCTGGGGTCCCGCCAAGCCATCTCACCCATGCCAGAGCTGATCCCATCGGCCTATACTGGTCTCAGGCCGAGGGACACACTCCACTCTGCGGCTCAACTCAGCCAATTGTACCATCCACTCTGCGGCTCAACTCAGTCAGTTGAACCAAAACATGAATCTGAAAAAAATGCACATTAGGCCGTAGGGAAATACAGCTGGGGTCCCGCCAAGCCATCTCACCCATGCCAGAGCTGATCCCATCGGCCTATACTGGTCTCAGGCCGAGGGACACACTCCACTCTGCGGCTCAACTCAGCCAATTGTACCATCCACTCTGCGGCTCAACTCAGTCAGTTGAACCAAAACATGAATCTGAAAAAAATGCACATTAGGCCGTAGGGAAATACAGCTGGGGTCCCGCCAAGCCATCTCACCCATGCCAGAGCTGATCCCATCGGCCTATACTGGTCTCAGGCCGAGGGACACACTCCACTCTGCGGCTCAACTCAGCCAATTGTACCATCCACTCTGCGGCTCAACTCAGTCAGTTGAACCAAAACATGAATCTGAAAAAAATGCACATTAGGCCGTAGGGAAATACAGCTGGGGTCCCGCCAAGCCATCTCACCCATGCCAGAGCTGATCCCATCGGCCTATACTGGTCTCAGGCCGAGGGACACACTCCACTCTGCGGCTCAACTCAGCCAATTGTACCATCCACTCTGCGGCTCAACTCAGTCAGTTGAACCAAAACATGAATCTGAAAAAAATGCACATTAGGCCGTAGGGAAATACAGCTGGGGTCCCGCCAAGCCATCTCACCCATGCCAGAGCTGATCCCATCGGCCTATACTGGTCTCAGGCCGAGGGACACACTCCACTCTGCGGCTCAACTCAGCCAATTGTACCATCCACTCTGCGGCTCAACTCAGTCAATTGTACCAAAACATGAATCTGAAAAAAATGCACATTAGGCCGTAGGGAAATACAGCTGGGGTCCCGCCAAGCCATCTCACCCATGCCAGAGCTGATCCCATCGGCCTATACTGGTCTCAGGCCGAGGGACACACTCCACTCTGCGGCTCAACTCAGCCAATTGTACCATCCACTCTGCGGCTCAACTCAGTCAGTTGAACCAAAGCATGAATCTGAAAAAAATGCACATTAGGCCGTAGGGAAATACAGCTGGGGTCCCGCCAAGCCATCTCACCCATGCCAGAGCTGATCCCATCGGCCTATACTGGTCTCAGGCCGAGGGACACACTCCACTCTGCGGCTCAACTCAGCCAATTGTACCATCCACTCTGCGGCTCAACTCAGTCAGTTGAACCAAAACATGAATCTGAAAAAAATGCACATTAGGCCGTAGGGAAATACAGCTGGGGTCCCGCCAAGCCATCTCACCCATGCCAGAGCTGATCCCATCGGCCTATACTGGTCTCAGGCCGAGGGACACACTCCACTCTGCGGCTCAACTCAGCCAATTGTACCATCCACTCTGCGGCTCAACTCAGTCAATTGTACCAAAGCATGAATCTGAAAAAAATGCACATTAGGCCGTAGGGAAATACAGCTGGGGTCCCGCCAAGCCATCTCACCCATGCCAGAGCTGATCCCATCGGCCTATACTGGTCTCAGGCCGAGGGACACACTCCACTCTGCGGCTCAACTCAGCCAATTGTACCATCCACTCTGCGGCTCAACTCAGTCAGTTGAACCAAAGCATGAATCTGAAAAAAATGCACATTAGGCCGTAGGGAAATACAGCTGGGGTCCCGCCAAGCCATCTCACCCATGCCAGAGCTGATCCCATCGGCCTATACTGGTCTCAGGCCGAGGGACACACTCCACTCTGCGGCTCAACTCAGCCAATTGTACCATCCACTCTGCGGCTCAACTCAGTCAGTTGAACCAAAACATGAATCTGAAAAAAATGCACATTAGGCCGTAGGGAAATACAGCTGGGGTCCCGCCAAGCCATCTCACCCATGCCAGAGCTGATCCCATCGGCCTATACTGGTCTCAGGCCGAGGGACACACTCCACTCTGCGGCTCAACTCAGCCAATTGTACCATCCACTCTGCGGCTCAACTCAGTCAATTGTACCAAAAGCATGAATCTGAAAAAAATGCACATTAGGCCGTAGGGAAATACAGCTGGGGTCCCGCCAAGCCATCTCACCCATGCCAGAGCTGATCCCATCGGCCTATACTGGTCTCAGGCCGAGGGACACACTCCACTCTGCGGCTCAACTCAGCCAATTGTACCATCCACTCTGCGGCTCAACTCAGTCAGTTGAACCAAAACATGAATCTGAAAAAAATGCACATTAGGCCGTAGGGAAATACAGCTGGGGTCCCGCCAAGCCATCTCACCCATGCCAGAGCTGATCCCATCGGCCTATACTGGTCTCAGGCCGAGGGACACACTCCACTCTGCGGCTCAACTCAGCCAATTGTACCATCCACTCTGCGGCTCAACTCAGTCAGTTGAACCAAAACATGAATCTGAAAAAAATGCACATTAGGCCGTAGGGAAATACAGCTGGGGTCCCGCCAAGCCATCTCACCCATGCCAGAGCTGATCCCATCGGCCTATACTGGTCTCAGGCCGAGGGACACACTCCACTCTGCGGCTCAACTCAGCCAATTGTACCATCCACTCTGCGGCTCAACTCAGTCAGTTGAACCAAAACATGAATCTGAAAAAAATGCACATTAGGCCGTAGGGAAATACAGCTGGGGTCCCGCCAAGCCATCTCACCCATGCCAGAGCTGATCCCATCGGCCTATACTGGTCTCAGGCCGAGGGACACACTCCACTCTGCGGCTCAACTCAGCCAATTGTACCATCCACTCTGCGGCTCAACTCAGTCAGTTGAACCAAAACATGAATCTGAAAAAAATGCACATTAGGCCGTAGGGAAATACAGCTGGGGTCCCGCCAAGCCATCTCACCCATGCCAGAGCTGATCCCATCGGCCTATACTGGTCTCAGGCCGAGGGACACACTCCACTCTGCGGCTCAACTCAGCCAATTGTACCATCCACTCTGCGGCTCAACTCAGTCAGTTGAACCAAAACATGAATCTGAAAAAAATGCACATTAGGCCGTAGGGAAATACAGCTGGGGTCCCGCCAAGCCATCTCACCCATGCCAGAGCTGATCCCATCGGCCTATACTGGTCTCAGGCCGAGGGACACACTCCACTCTGCGGCTCAACTCAGCCAATTGTACCATCCACTCTGCGGCTCAACTCAGTCAGTTGAACCAAAACATGAATCTGAAAAAAATGCACATTAGGCCGTAGGGAAATACAGCTGGGGTCCCGCCAAGCCATCTCACCCATGCCAGAGCTGATCCCATCGGCCTATACTGGTCTCAGGCCGAGGGACACACTCCACTCTGCGGCTCAACTCAGCCAATTGTACCATCCACTCTGCGGCTCAACTCAGTCAGTTGAACCAAAACATGAATCTGAAAAAAATGCACATTAGGCCGTAGGGAAATACAGCTGGGGTCCCGCCAAGCCATCTCACCCATGCCAGAGCTGATCCCATCGGCCTATACTGGTCTCAGGCCGAGGGACACACTCCACTCTGCGGCTCAACTCAGCCAATTGTACCATCCACTCTGCGGCTCAACTCAGTCAGTTGAACCAAAACATGAATCTGAAAAAAATGCACATTAGGCCGTAGGGAAATACAGCTGGGGTCCCGCCAAGCCATCTCACCCATGCCAGAGCTGATCCCATCGGCCTATACTGGTCTCAGGCCGAGGGACACACTCCACTCTGCGGCTCAACTCAGCCAATTGTACCATCCACTCTGCGGCTCAACTCAGTCAGTTGAACCAAAACATGAATCTGAAAAAAATGCACATTAGGCCGTAGGGAAATACAGCTGGGGTCCCGCCAAGCCATCTCACCCATGCCAGAGCTGATCCCATCGGCCTATACTGGTCTCAGGCCGAGGGACACACTCCACTCTGCGGCTCAACTCAGCCAATTGTACCATCCACTCTGCGGCTCAACTCAGTCAGTTGAACCAAAACATGAATCTGAAAAAAATGCACATTAGGCCGTAGGGAAATACAGCTGGGGTCCCGCCAAGCCATCTCACCCATGCCAGAGCTGATCCCATCGGCCTATACTGGTCTCAGGCCGAGGGACACACTCCACTCTGCGGCTCAACTCAGCCAATTGTACCATCCACTCTGCGGCTCAACTCAGTCAGTTGAACCAAAACATGAATCTGAAAAAAATGCACATTAGGCCGTAGGGAAATACAGCTGGGGTCCCGCCAAGCCATCTCACCCATGCCAGAGCTGATCCCATCGGCCTATACTGGTCTCAGGCCGAGGGACACACTCCACTCTGCGGCTCAACTCAGCCAATTGTACCATCCACTCTGCGGCTCAACTCAGTCAATTGTACCAAAGCATGAATCTGAAAAAAATGCACATTAGGCCGTAGGGAAATACAGCTGGGGTCCCGCCAAGCCATCTCACCCATGCCAGAGCTGATCCCATCGGCCTATACTGGTCTCAGGCCGAGGGACACACTCCACTCTGCGGCTCAACTCAGCCAATTGTACCATCCACTCTGCGGCTCAACTCAGTCAGTTGAACCAAAACATGAATCTGAAAAAAATGCACATTAGGCCGTAGGGAAATACAGCTGGGGTCCCGCCAAGCCATCTCACCCATGCCAGAGCTGATCCCATCGGCCTATACTGGTCTCAGGCCGAGGGACACACTCCACTCTGCGGCTCAACTCAGCCAATTGTACCATCCACTCTGCGGCTCAACTCAGTCAATTGTACCAAAGCATGAATCTGAAAAAAATGCACATTAGGCCGTAGGGAAATACAGCTGGGGTCCCGCCAAGCCATCTCACCCATGCCAGAGCTGATCCCATCGGCCTATACTGGTCTCAGGCCGAGGGACACACTCCACTCTGCGGCTCAACTCAGCCAATTGTACCATCCACTCTGCGGCTCAACTCAGTCAGTTGAACCAAAGCATGAATCTGAAAAAAATGCACATTAGGCCGTAGGGAAATACAGCTGGGGTCCCGCCAAGCCATCTCACCCATGCCAGAGCTGATCCCATCGGCCTATACTGGTCTCAGGCCGAGGGACACACTCCACTCTGCGGCTCAACTCAGCCAATTGTACCATCCACTCTGCGGCTCAACTCAGTCAGTTGAACCAAAACATGAATCTGAAAAAAATGCACATTAGGCCGTAGGGAAATACAGCTGGGGTCCCGCCAAGCCATCTCACCCATGCCAGAGCTGATCCCATCGGCCTATACTGGTCTCAGGCCGAGGGACACACTCCACTCTGCGGCTCAACTCAGCCAATTGTACCATCCACTCTGCGGCTCAACTCAGTCAATTGTACCAAAGCATGAATCTGAAAAAAATGCACATTAGGCCGTAGGGAAATACAGCTGGGGTCCCGCCAAGCCATCTCACCCATGCCAGAGCTGATCCCATCGGCCTATACTGGTCTCAGGCCGAGGGACACACTCCACTCTGCGGCTCAACTCAGCCAATTGTACCATCCACTCTGCGGCTCAACTCAGTCAGTTGAACCAAAACATGAATCTGAAAAAATGCACATTAGGCCGTAGGGAAATACAGCTGGGGTCCCGCCAAGCCATCTCACCCATGCCAGAGCTGATCCCATCGGCCTATACTGGTCTCAGGCCGAGGGACACACTCCACTCTGCGGCTCAACTCAGCCAATTGTACCATCCACTCTGCGGCTCAACTCAGTCAATTGTACCAAAGCATGAATCTGAAAAAAATGCACATTAGGCCGTAGGGAAATACAGCTGGGGTCCCGCCAAGCCATCTCACCCATGCCAGAGCTGATCCCATCGGCCTATACTGGTCTCAGGCCGAGGGACACACTCCACTCTGCGGCTCAACTCAGCCAATTGTACCTATCCACTCTGCGGCTCAACTCAGTCAGTTGAACCAAAACATGAATCTGAAAAAAAATGCACATTAGGCCGTAGGGAAATACAGCTGGGGTCCCGCCAAGCCATCTCACCCATGCCAGAGCTGATCCCATCGGCCTATACTGGTCTCAGGCCGAGGGACACACTCCACTCTGCGGCTCAACTCAGCCAATTGTACCATCACTCTGCGGCTCAACTCAGTCAGTTGAACCAAAACATGAATCTGAAAAAAATGCACATTAGGCCGTAGGGAAATACAGCTGGGGTCCCGCCAAGCCATCTCACCCATGCCAGAGCTGATCCCATCGGCCTATACTGGTCTCAGGCCGAGGGACACACTCCACTCTGCGGCTCAACTCAGCCAATTGTACCATCCACTCTGCGGCTCAACTCAGTCAGTTGTACCAAAAGCATGAATCTGAAAAAAATGCACATTAGGCCGTAGGGAAATACAGCTGGGGTCCCGCCAAGCCATCTCACCCATGCCAGAGCTGATCCCATCGGCCTATACTGGTCTCAGGCCGAGGGACACACTCCACTCTGCGGCTCAACTCAGCCAATTGTACCATCCACTCTGCGGCTCAACTCAGTCAGTTGAACCAAAACATGAATCTGAAAAAAATGCACATTAGGCCGTAGGGAAATACAGCTGGGGTCCCGCCAAGCCATCTCACCCATGCCAGAGCTGATCCCATCGGCCTATACTGGTCTCAGGCCGAGGGACACACTCCACTCTGCGGCTCAACTCAGCCAATTGTACCATCCACTCTGCGGCTCAACTCAGTCAATTGTACCAAAAGCATGAATCTGAAAAAAAATGCACATTAGGCCGTAGGGAAATACAGCTGGGGTCCCGCCAAGCCATCTCACCCATGCCAGAGCTGATCCCATCGGCCTATACTGGTCTCACCGAGGGACACACTCCACTCTGCGGCTCAACTCAGCCAATTGTACCATCCACTCTGCGGCTCAACTCAGTCAGTTGAACCAAAACATGAATCTGAAAAAAATGCACATTAGGCCGTAGGGAAATACAGCTGGGGTCCCGCCAAGCCATCTCACCCATGCCAGAGCTGATCCCATCGGCCTATACTGGTCTCAGGCCGAGGGACACACTCCACTCTGCGGCTCAACTCAGCCAATTGTACCATCCACTCTGCGGCTCAACTCAGTCAGTTGAACCAAAACATGAATCTGAAAAAAATGCACATTAGGCCGTAGGGAAATACAGCTGGGGTCCCGCCAAGCCATCTCACCCATGCCAGAGCTGATCCCATCGGCCTATACTGGTCTCAGGCCGAGGGACACACTCCACTCTGCGGCTCAACTCAGCCAATTGTACCATCCACTCTGCGGCTCAACTCAGTCAGTTGAACCAAAACATGAATCTGAAAAAAATGCACATTAGGCCGTAGGGAAATACAGCTGGGGTCCCGCCAAGCCATCTCACCCATGCCAGAGCTGATCCCATCGGCCTATACTGGTCTCAGGCCGAGGGACACACTCCACTCTGCGGCTCAACTCAGCCAATTGTACCATCCACTCTGCGGCTCAACTCAGTCAGTTGAACCAAAACATGAATCTGAAAAAAAATGCACATTAGGCCGTAGGGAAATACAGCTGGGGTCCCGCCAAGCCATCTCACCCATGCCAGAGCTGATCCCATCGGCCTATACTGGTCTCAGGCCGAGGGACACACTCCACTCTGCGGCTCAACTCAGCCAATTGTACCATCCACTCTGCGGCTCAACTCAGTCAATTGTACCAAAGCATGAATCTGAAAAAAATGCACATTAGGCCGTAGGGAAATACAGCTGGGGTCCCGCCAAGCCATCTCACCCATGCCAGAGCTGATCCCATCGGCCTATACTGGTCTCAGGCCGAGGGACACACTCCACTCTGCGGCTCAACTCAGCCAATTGTACCATCCACTCTGCGGCTCAACTCAGTCAGTTGAACCAAAACATGAATCTGAAAAAAATGCACATTAGGCCGTAGGGAAATACAGCTGGGGTCCCGCCAAGCCATCTCACCCATGCCAGAGCTGATCCCATCGGCCTATACTGGTCTCAGGCCGAGGGACACACTCCACTCTGCGGCTCAACTCAGCCAATTGTACCATCCACTCTGCGGCTCAACTCAGTCAGTTGAACCAAAACATGAATCTGAAAAAAATGCACATTAGGCCGTAGGGAAATACAGCTGGGGTCCCGCCAAGCCATCTCACCCATGCCAGAGCTGATCCCATCGGCCTATACTGGTCTCAGGCCGAGGGACACACTCCACTCTGCGGCTCAACTCAGCCAATTGTACCATCCACTCTGCGGCTCAACTCAGTCAGTTGAACCAAAACATGAATCTGAAAAAAATGCACATTAGGCCGTAGGGAAATACAGCTGGGGTCCCGCCAAGCCATCTCACCCATGCCAGAGCTGATCCCATCGGCCTATACTGGTCTCAGGCCGAGGGACACACTCCACTCTGCGGCTCAACTCAGCCAATTGTACCATCCACTCTGCGGCTCAACTCAGTCAGTTGAACCAAAACATGAATCTGAAAAAAATGCACATTAGGCCGTAGGGAAATACAGCTGGGGTCCCGCCAAGCCATCTCACCCATGCCAGAGCTGATCCCATCGGCCTATACTGGTCTCAGGCCGAGGGACACACTCCACTCTGCGGCTCAACTCAGCCAATTGTACCATCCACTCTGCGGCTCAACTCAGTCAGTTGAACCAAAACATGAATCTGAAAAAAATGCACATTAGGCCGTAGGGAAATACAGCTGGGGTCCCGCCAAGCCATCTCACCCATGCCAGAGCTGATCCCATCGGCCTATACTGGTCTCAGGCCGAGGGACACACTCCACTCTGCGGCTCAACTCAGCCAATTGTACCATCCACTCTGCGGCTCAACTCAGTCAATTGTACCAAAGCATGAATCTGAAAAAAATGCACATTAGGCCGTAGGGAAATACAGCTGGGGTCCCGCCAAGCCATCTCACCCATGCCAGAGCTGATCCCATCGGCCTATACTGGTCTCAGGCCGAGGGACACACTCCACTCTGCGGCTCAACTCAGCCAATTGTACCATCCACTCTGCGGCTCAACTCAGTCAGTTGAACCAAAACATGAATCTGAAAAAAATGCACATTAGGCCGTAGGGAAATACAGCTGGGGTCCCGCCAAGCCATCTCACCCATGCCAGAGCTGATCCCATCGGCCTATACTGGTCTCAGGCCGAGGGACACACTCCACTCTGCGGCTCAACTCAGCCAATTGTACCATCCACTCTGCGGCTCAACTCAGTCAGTTGAACCAAAACATGAATCTGAAAAAAATGCACATTAGGCCGTAGGGAAATACAGCTGGGGTCCCGCCAAGCCATCTCACCCATGCCAGAGCTGATCCCATCGGCCTATACTGGTCTCAGGCCGAGGGACACACTCCACTCTGCGGCTCAACTCAGCCAATTGTACCATCCACTCTGCGGCTCAACTCAGTCAGTTGAACCAAAACATGAATCTGAAAAAAATGCACATTAGGCCGTAGGGAAATACAGCTGGGGTCCCGCCAAGCCATCTCACCCATGCCAGAGCTGATCCCATCGGCCTATACTGGTCTCAGGCCGAGGGACACACTCCACTCTGCGGCTCAACTCAGCCAATTGTACCATCCACTCTGCGGCTCAACTCAGTCAATTGTACCAAAGCATGAATCTGAAAAAAAAATGCACATTAGGCCGTAGGGAAATACAGCTGGGGTCCCGCCAAGCCATCTCACCCATGCCAGAGCTGATCCCATCGGCCTATACTGGTCTCAGGCCGAGGGACACACTCCACTCTGCGGCTCAACTCAGCCAATTGTACCATCCACTCTGCGGCTCAACTCAGTCAGTTGAACCAAAGCATGAATCTGAAAAAAATGCACATTAGGCCGTAGGGAAATACAGCTGGGGTCCCGCCAAGCCATCTCACCCATGCCAGAGCTGATCCCATCGGCCTATACTGATCTCAGGCCGAGGGACACACTCCACTCTGCGGCTCAACTCAGCCAATTGTACCATCCACTCTGCGGCTCAACTCAGTCAGTTGAACCAAAACATGAATCTGAAAAAAATGCACATTAGGCCGTAGGGAAATACAGCTGGGGTCCCGCCAAGCCATCTCACCCATGCCAGAGCTGATCCCATCGGCCTATACTGGTCTCAGGCCGAGGGACACACTCCACTCTGCGGCTCAACTCAGCCAATTGTACCATCCACTCTGCGGCTCAACTCAGTCAATTGTACCAAAGCATGAATCTGAAAAAAATGCACATTAGGCCGTAGGGAAATACAGCTGGGGTCCCGCCAAGCCATCTCACCCATGCCAGAGCTGATCCCATCGGCCTATACTGGTCTCAGGCCGAGGGACACACTCGTAGGGAAATACAGCTGGGGTCCCGCCAAGCCATCTCACCCATGCCAGAGCTGATCCCATCGGCCTATACTGGTCTCAGGCCGAGGGACACACTCCACTCTGCGGCTCAACTCAGCCAATTGTACCATCCACTCTGCGGCTCAACTCAGTCAATTGTACCAAAGCATGAATCTGAAAAAAATGCACATTAGGCCGTAGGGAAATACAGCTGGGGTCCCGCCAAGCCATCTCACACTCCACTCTGCGGCTCAACTCAGCCAATTGTACCATCCACTCTGCGGCTCAACTCAGTCAGTTGAACCAAAACATGAATCTGAAAAAAATGCACATTAGGCCGTAGGGAAATACAGCTGGGGTCCCGCCAAGCCATCTCACCCATGCCAGAGCTGATCCCATCGGCCTATACTGGTCTCAGGCCGAGGGACACACTCCACTCTGCGGCTCAACTCAGCCAATTGTACCATCCACTCTGCGGCTCAACTCAGTCAATTGTACCAAAGCATGAATCTGAAAAAAATGCACATTAGGCCGTAGGGAAATACAGCTGGGGTCCCGCCAAGCCATCTCACCCATGCCAGAGCTGATCCCATCGGCCTATACTGGTCTCAGGCCGAGGGACACACTCCACTCTGCGGCTCAACTCAGCCAATTGTACCATCCACTCTGCGGCTCAACTCAGTCAATTGTACCAAAGCATGAATCTGAAAAAAATGCACATTAGGCCGTAGGGAAATACAGCTGGGGTCCCGCCAAGCCATCTCACCCATGCCAGAGCTGATCCCATCGGCCTATACTGGTCTCAGGCCGAGGGACACACTCCACTCTGCGGCTCAACTCAGCCAATTGTACCATCCACTCTGCGGCTCAACTCAGTCAATTGTACCAAAGCATGAATCTGAAAAAAATGCACATTAGGCCGTAGGGAAATACAGCTGGGGTCCCGCCAAGCCATCTCACCCATGCCAGAGCTGATCCCATCGGCCTATACTGGTCTCAGGCCGAGGGACACACTCCACTCTGCGGCTCAACTCAGCCAATTGTACCATCCACTCTGCGGCTCAACTCAGTCAATTGTACCAAAGCATGAATCTGAAAAAAATGCACATTAGGCCGTAGGGAAATACAGCTGGGGTCCCGCCAAGCCATCTCACCCATGCCAGAGCTGATCCCATCGGCCTATACTGGTCTCAGGCCGAGGGACACACTCCACTCTGCGGCTCAACTCAGCCAATTGTACCATCCACTCTGCGGCTCAACTCAGTCAATTGTACCAAAGCATGAATCTGAAAAAAATGCACATTAGGCCGTAGGGAAATACAGCTGGGGTCCCGCCAAGCCATCTCACCCATGCCAGAGCTGATCCCATCGGCCTATACTGGTCTCAGGCCGAGGGACACACTCCACTCTGCGGCTCAACTCAGCCAATTGTACCATCCACTCTGCGGCTCAACTCAGTCAGTTGAACCAAAACATGAATCTGAAAAAAATGCACATTAGGCCGTAGGGAAATACAGCTGGGGTCCCGCCAAGCCATCTCACCCATGCCAGAGCTGATCCCATCGGCCTATACTGGTCTCAGGCCGAGGGACACACTCCACTCTGCGGCTCAACTCAGCCAATTGTACCATCCACTCTGCGGCTCAACTCAGTCAGTTGAACCAAAACATGAATCTGAAAAAAATGCACATTAGGCCGTAGGGAAATACAGCTGGGGTCCCGCCAAGCCATCTCACCCATGCCAGAGCTGATCCCATCGGCCTATACTGGTCTCAGGCCGAGGGACACACTCCACTCTGCGGCTCAACTCAGCCAATTGTACCATCCACTCTGCGGCTCAACTCAGTCAGTTGAACCAAAACATGAATCTGAAAAAAATGCACATTAGGCCGTAGGGAAATACAGCTGGGGTCCCGCCAAGCCATCTCACCCATGCCAGAGCTGATCCCATCGGCCTATACTGGTCTCAGGCCGAGGGACACACTCCACTCTGCGGCTCAACTCAGCCAATTGTACCATCCACTCTGCGGCTCAACTCAGTCAATTGTACCAAAGCATGAATCTGAAAAAATGCACATTAGGCCGTAGGGAAATACAGCTGGGGTCCCGCCAAGCCATCTCACCCATGCCAGAGCTGATCCCATCGGCCTATACTGGTCTCAGGCCGAGGGACACACTCCACTCTGCGGCTCAACTCAGCCAATTGTACCATCCACTCTGCGGCTCAACTCAGTCAGTTGAACCAAAACATGAATCTGAAAAAAATGCACATTAGGCCGTAGGGAAATACAGCTGGGGTCCCGCCAAGCCATCTCACCCATGCCAGAGCTGATCCCATCGGCCTATACTGGTCTCAGGCCGAGGGACACACTCCACTCTGCGGCTCAACTCAGCCAATTGTACCATCCACTCTGCGGCTCAACTCAGTCAATTGTACCAAAGCATGAATCTGAAAAAAATGCACATTAGGCCGTAGGGAAATACAGCTGGGGTCCCGCCAAGCCATCTCACCCATGCCAGAGCTGATCCCATCGGCCTATACTGGTCTCAGGCCGAGGGACACACTCCACTCTGCGGCTCAACTCAGCCAATTGTACCATCCACTCTGCGGCTCAACTCAGTCAATTGTACCAAAGCATGAATCTGAAAAAAATGCACATTAGGCCGTAGGGAAATACAGCTGGGGTCCCGCCAAGCCATCTCACCCATGCCAGAGCTGATCCCATCGGCCTATACTGGTCTCAGGCCGAGGGACACACTCCACTCTGCGGCTCAACTCAGCCAATTGTACCATCCACTCTGCGGCTCAACTCAGTCAGTTGAACCAAAACATGAATCTGAAAAAAATGCACATTAGGCCGTAGGGAAATACAGCTGGGGTCCCGCCAAGCCATCTCACCCATGCCAGAGCTGATCCCATCGGCCTATACCTGGTCTCAGGCCGAGGGACACACTCCACTCTGCGGCTCAACTCAGCCAATTGTACCATCCACTCTGCGGCTCAACTCAGTCAGTTGAACCAAAACATGAATCTGAAAAAAATGCACATTAGGCCGTAGGGAAATACAGCTGGGGTCCCGCCAAGCCATCTCACCCATGCCAGAGCTGATCCCATCGGCCTATACTGGTCTCAGGCCGAGGGACACACTCCACTCTGCGGCTCAACTCAGCCAATTGTACCATCCACTCTGCGGCTCAACTCAGTCAATTGTACCAAAGCATGAATCTGAAAAAAATGCACATTAGGCCGTAGGGAAATACAGCTGGGGTCCCGCCAAGCCATCTCACCCATGCCAGAGCTGATCCCATCGGCCTATACTGGTCTCAGGCCGAGGGACACACTCCACTCTGCGGCTCAACTCAGCCAATTGTACCATCCACTCTGCGGCTCAACTCAGTCAGTTGAACCAAAACATGAATCTGAAAAAATGCACATTAGGCCGTAGGGAAATACAGCTGGGGTCCCGCCAAGCCATCTCACCCATGCCAGAGCTGATCCCATCGGCCTATACTGGTCTCAGGCCGAGGGACACACTCCACTCTGCGGCTCAACTCAGCCAATTGTACCATCCACTCTGCGGCTCAACTCAGTCAGTTGAACCAAAACATGAATCTGAAAAAAATGCACATTAGGCCGTAGGGAAATACAGCTGGGGTCCCGCCAAGCCATCTCACCCATGCCAGAGCTGATCCCATCGGCCTATACTGGTCTCAGGCCGAGGGACACACTCCACTCTGCGGCTCAACTCAGCCAATTGTACCATCCACTCTGCGGCTCAACTCAGTCAGTTGAACCAAAACATGAATCTGAAAAAAATGCACATTAGGCCGTAGGGAAATACAGCTGGGGTCCCGCCAAGCCATCTCACCCATGCCAGAGCTGATCCCATCGGCCTATACTGGTCTCAGGCCGAGGGACACACTCCACTCTGCGGCTCAACTCAGCCAATTGTACCATCCACTCTGCGGCTCAACTCAGTCAGTTGAACCAAAACATGAATCTGAAAAAAATGCACATTAGGCCGTAGGGAAATACAGCTGGGGTCCCGCCAAGCCATCTCACCCATGCCAGAGCTGATCCCATCGGCCTATACTGGTCTCAGGCCGAGGGACACACTCCACTCTGCGGCTCAACTCAGCCAATTGTACCATCCACTCTGCGGCTCAACTCAGTCAGTTGAACCAAAACATGAATCTGAAAAAAATGCACATTAGGCCGTAGGGAAATACAGCTGGGGTCCCGCCAAGCCATCTCACCCATGCCAGAGCTGATCCCATCGGCCTATACTGGTCTCAGGCCGAGGGACACACTCCACTCTGCGGCTCAACTCAGCCAATTGTACCATCCACTCTGCGGCTCAACTCAGTCAATTGTACCAAAGCATGAATCTGAAAAAAAATGCACATTAGGCCGTAGGGAAATACAGCTGGGGTCCCGCCAAGCCATCTCACCCAGCCAGAGCTGATCCCATCGGCCTATACTGGTCTCAGGCCGCGAGGGACACACTCCACTCTGCGGCTCAACTCAGCCAATTGTACCATCCACTCTGCGGCTCAACTCAGTCAGTTGAACCAAAACATGAATCTGAAAAAAATGCACATTAGGCCGTAGGGAAATACAGCTGGGGTCCCGCCAAGCCATCTCACCCATGCCAGAGCTGATCCCATCGGCCTATACTGGTCTCAGGCCGAGGGACACACTCCACTCTGCGGCTCAACTCAGCCAATTGTACCATCCACTCTGCGGCTCAACTCAGTCAGTTGAACCAAAACATGAATCTGAAAAAAATGCACATTAGGCCGTAGGGAAATACAGCTGGGGTCCCGCCAAGCCATCTCACCCATGCCAGAGCTGATCCCATCGGCCTATACTGGTCTCAGGCCGAGGGACACACTCCACTCTGCGGCTCAACTCAGCCAATTGTACCATCCACTCTGCGGCTCAACTCAGTCAGTTGAACCAAACATGAATCTGAAAAAAATGCACATTAGGCCGTAGGGAAATACAGCTGGGGTCCCGCCAAGCCATCTCACCCATGCCAGAGCTGATCCCATCGGCCTATACTGGTCTCAGGCCGAGGGACACACTCCACTCTGCGGCTCAACTCAGCCAATTGTACCATCCACTCTGCGGCTCAACTCAGTCAATTGTACCAAAGCATGAATCTGAAAAAAAAATGCACATTAGGCCCGTAGGGAAATACAGCTGGGGTCCCGCCAAGCCATCTCACCCATGCCAGAGCTGATCCCATCGGCCTATACTGGTCTCAGGCCGAGGGACACACTCCACTCTGCGGCTCAACTCAGCCAATTGTACCATCCACTCTGCGGCTCAACTCAGTCAGTTGAACCAAAGCATGAATCTGAAAAAAATGCACATTAGGCCGTAGGGAAATACAGCTGGGGTCCCGCCAAGCCATCTCACCCATGCCAGAGCTGATCCCATCGGCCTATACTGATCTCAGGCCGAGGGACACACTCCACTCTGCGGCTCAACTCAGCCAATTGTACCATCCACTCTGCGGCTCAACTCAGTCAGTTGAACCAAAACATGAATCTGAAAAAAATGCACATTAGGCCGTAGGGAAATACAGCTGGGGTCCCGCCAAGCCATCTCACCCATGCCAGAGCTGATCCCATCGGCCTATACTGGTCTCAGGCCGAGGGACACACTCCACTCTGCGGCTCAACTCAGCCAATTGTACCATCCACTCTGCGGCTCAACTCAGTCAATTGTACCAAAGCATGAATCTGAAAAAAATGCACATTAGGCCGTAGGGAAATACAGCTGGGGTCCCGCCAAGCCATCTCACCCATGCCAGAGCTGATCCCATCGGCCTATACTGGTCTCAGGCCGAGGGACACACTCGTAGGGAAATACAGCTGGGGTCCCGCCAAGCCATCTCACCCATGCCAGAGCTGATCCCATCGGCCTATACTGGTCTCAGGCCGAGGGACACACTCCACTCTGCGGCTCAACTCAGCCAATTGTACCATCCACTCTGCGGCTCAACTCAGTCAATTGTACCAAAGCATGAATCTGAAAAAAATGCACATTAGGCCGTAGGGAAATACAGCTGGGGTCCCGCCAAGCCTATCTCACACTCCACTCTGCGGCTCAACTCAGCCAATTGTACCATCCACTCTGCGGCTCAACTCAGTCAGTTGAACCAAAACATGAATCTGAAAAAAATGCACATTAGGCCGTAGGGAAATACAGCTGGGGTCCCGCCAAGCCATCTCACCCATGCCAGAGCTGATCCCATCGGCCTATACTGGTCTCAGGCCGAGGGACACACTCCACTCTGCGGCTCAACTCAGCCAATTGTACCATCCACTCTGCGGCTCAACTCAGTCAATTGTACCAAAGCATGAATCTGAAAAAAATGCACATTAGGCCGTAGGGAAATACAGCTGGGGTCCCGCCAAGCCATCTCACCCATGCCAGAGCTGATCCCATCGGCCTATACTGGTCTCAGGCCGAGGGACACACTCCACTCTGCGGCTCAACTCAGCCAATTGTACCATCCACTCTGCGGCTCAACTCAGTCAATTGTACCAAAGCATGAATCTGAAAAAAATGCACATTAGGCCGTAGGGAAATACAGCTGGGGTCCCGCCAAGCCATCTCACCCATGCCAGAGCTGATCCCATCGGCCTATACTGGTCTCAGGCCGAGGGACACACTCCACTCTGCGGCTCAACTCAGCCAATTGTACCATCCACTCTGCGGCTCAACTCAGTCAATTGTACCAAAGCATGAATCTGAAAAAAATGCACATTAGGCCGTAGGGAAATACAGCTGGGGTCCCGCCAAGCCATCTCACCCATGCCAGAGCTGATCCCATCGGCCTATACTGGTCTCAGGCCGAGGGACACACTCCACTCTGCGGCTCAACTCAGCCAATTGTACCATCCACTCTGCGGCTCAACTCAGTCAATTGTACCAAAGCATGAATCTGAAAAAAATGCACATTAGGCCGTAGGGAAATACAGCTGGGGTCCCGCCAAGCCATCTCACCCATGCCAGAGCTGATCCCATCGGCCTATACTGGTCTCAGGCCGAGGGACACACTCCACTCTGCGGCTCAACTCAGCCAATTGTACCATCCACTCTGCGGCTCAACTCAGTCAATTGTACCAAAGCATGAATCTGAAAAAAATGCACATTAGGCCGTAGGGAAATACAGCTGGGGTCCCGCCAAGCCATCTCACCCATGCCAGAGCTGATCCCATCGGCCTATACTGGTCTCAGGCCGAGGGACACACTCCACTCTGCGGCTCAACTCAGCCAATTGTACCATCCACTCTGCGGCTCAACTCAGTCAGTTGAACCAAAACATGAATCTGAAAAAAATGCACATTAGGCCGTAGGGAAATACAGCTGGGGTCCCGCCAAGCCATCTCACCCATGCCAGAGCTGATCCCATCGGCCTATACTGGTCTCAGGCCGAGGGACACACTCCACTCTGCGGCTCAACTCAGCCAATTGTACCATCCACTCTGCGGCTCAACTCAGTCAGTTGAACCAAAACATGAATCTGAAAAAAATGCACATTAGGCCGTAGGGAAATACAGCTGGGGTCCCGCCAAGCCATCTCACCCATGCCAGAGCTGATCCCATCGGCCTATACTGGTCTCAGGCCGAGGGACACACTCCACTCTGCGGCTCAACTCAGCCAATTGTACCATCCACTCTGCGGCTCAACTCAGTCAGTTGAACCAAAACATGAATCTGAAAAAAATGCACATTAGGCCGTAGGGAAATACAGCTGGGGTCCCGCCAAGCCATCTCACCCATGCCAGAGCTGATCCCATCGGCCTATACTGGTCTCAG